>NC_138731.1:42158760-42201260 GCF_965113295.1 Leuciscus leuciscus | reverse complement strand
TAACATCATGAATTTTATTTCCGAAAGCACTATTCCATTAATAGACATGACAGCGAGAATCCAGCCAGTCTGAGGTCGCGACTGTCGGCGAATGGGCTTAAAGAGGGAATAACGGGCAGGCGACAAAAGACGAGAGTGAGAGCGGGTGAACGAAAGGGAGAGAAATGAAAGGTTTGGTTTCACATTATATGATGATGTGTAGCCAAGTCCCTTTATGGTCTCGGGCTAACGTCCTAATGGGGACAAGCTCGCAGTGGATGAAGCCCACAGAGGATAAGATACTAAATCTCGCAATAAAAGCAATGTGATTTACAGTAAATTCCAGCAGGCTGACAGCGCCACAGCTGAGGGCATAAACACGCTCCTTTCAGCAGAGCTCCTACTCTCGCTGAGAAGTACAATTGCGTGGCCAGGCATGCTGGCTCACCAGCAATGACTTTGATAAATAACCAGGAAGTCCCACTGTTGGCTTAAAACTAGAAGTTGTTCAGTTGCAATTCTGCATTTGTCCTCCTTTAATGGGTATGGAAGTGGCTTTAGCCGTAATCTGGCATTGATTGATTAGGTCTCACTACGGCTCCCACCGCCCCCCTCCTCGCCGTGGAATAGACGCCCGGCCGCAGCTGGGCTCTTGCCGAGCGATGGCTGTATTAGGGCCCTACACGCCTTATTTACCTGCAACACAAACACAGTTAATTCCACTTGGGTGGACGGACAGAGGGGTGGACTCCAGGAAAACAACAAACGAGAAGTGACATGTTTTCGTTGGTGCTCGAGATATCTAGTGAAGAGGAAAACAACCATGTATTCATAGAGCTGTAGCTGGCAGCCGTTAAAGAGACAGAATGGCCACAGTTTACTGCGAATCCAATGAAGTTTCTGAAGTCTATTAAAGCAATAGCCACGGGTATGGGATTAGGTGAACAAAGCATAAAAGACACCACTGTTTAATAAATCACTAAATTAATTCATTATAATTATATATAAAAAATTTAAAAAATCATCCGCCAAACAATAGGTTGACATGCAACATAGCTGCCCGGCACATTAATATAAAATGCATGTGACATATATGTGACCCTGGACCACAAAACCAGTCACATGGGTTTTTAAATGAATTTTTTTAAATGAATAAATAAGCTTTCCATTGATGTATGGTTTGTTAGGATAGGACAATATTTGGCCGAGATACAACTAAATGAAAATCTGGAATCTGAGGGGGCAAAAAAATCGAAACATTGAGAAAATCGCATTTAAATTTGTCCATTTATGTTCAAGATTGTGCAGCATTCACTCACAAAAATAATGTTTTATATATTTACGGTAGGAAATTTACAAAATATCTTCATGGAACATGATCTTTACTTAATATCCTAATGATTTTTGGCATAAAAGAAAAATCGATCATTTTGACCCATACAATGTATTGTTGGCTATTGCCACAAATATACCAGTGCGACTCGTGACTGGTGACGTGATCCAGAGTCACATATGTGTTTAGTTGCTCTATATTCAGCTTATTCTCAGTACACTCACGTAAAGCGAATCTCAACTGCCTGATTGTTTATTTTGTCACAAAATATAACTATATTATTGCTCAGCTCATTATATAAAGTTGGATGTATATTGTACATACTGTATACTCGCATTTGAATCCACTTCCGCTTCACAATATAGCATATCTCAACTGCTTGAATGCCTATATCATCGCAAAATGTGAACTATATTATCGCCCGCCATTTCATTTATAATGTTTTCCAATCAAAATTTAGAGTCAGAACTGTTATATAAGAACACAATGCATCTTCACCATGACTTTACCATGTTCAAGGCTGTTCTTTAGCATAATAGTCACAATATTTAAATCAATAGTTATATCTGTTAATCAGAATAAACAATTCTTACAGCATGTAATATAGTTTGTTAGCAAAACTTTAGGCCATCTTGTCGCACTAATATCACATTAAAGCGGTGGTTGAATATGATTTCACTTTTCTAACTTTAGTTAGTGTGTAATGTTGCTGTTTGAGCATAAACAACATCTGCAAAGTTACAACGCTCAAAGTTCAAAGCAAAGGGAGATTTTTTTCTTTTAAAGAAATTGCTTTTTAAGGATTACAACAAACGGCTGGTAGAGACTACACCACATTCCTCCCGGGTTAGTGACATCACCAACCCTAAAATTTACATAAACCCCGCCCCCAGAACACGATTTATAGATTATCAAGACAGAATATGCTAATTAATGACTAGAAGATAACTACACATAAGCTACATAAACTCATCAACTAACCATTCAGAAATGTTGTCTACATGTTGTCACTTCTTCTTGAGTCTCTCCATCTTTCTGACGTCGGTTGTAAAATAAAAGGCTAAAAGTTAGAAATTTTCAGTGCATGTGTCTGTGAGGTAAAAGGACACGAGCTCTTGAAGCTCCGCCCCCTGTGCCGGGAGCAGCAGCTCATTTGCATTTAAAGGAACAGACACAAAAACGGTGTGTTTTTGCTCATCCTCAAAAAGTGACAATTTTAACATGCTATATAAAAATATCTGTGGGGTATTTTGAGCTAAAACTTCACATACACACTCTGGGGACATCAGAGACTTATTTTACATCTTGTGAAAAGGGCATTATACCACTCCTTTAATATTTAAATATGTCACGTGTGTTTCAGCGGCTTTGAATGTGGCAGAATTTAGTTTAGTATTTATTCCATTCAGAATGTAGAATTAGAAACAATCCTTCAGTTGTAAATTGTATAGTCCGCTTCAGTTTAATGAAAGCAGCAATAAGACCAACATGCACAAGTTAGAAATTAATCTTTCTATTTATACTGTACAATAATGGTCTCAAGGCTGTCCTTTGTCGTCATTTATCGAGTATTCATTCAAATCCGATATATACATGACTAAAAATCAACTCGTGCATATATTGAACCGAAACAGCACCAAGAATTGACCACAAACTTGAGGACGATGTTCGACGTAATGAAAAACAATGTTTGTTTTGAATGAGGCGCGGGAGGTTGAAAATGTAATTTCGACAGAGAGCCGGATATTGATTGTGTTTTACCAGCAGCAGATCCATTTTAATTAAATATTAAATACGAATGCAGGACACAAGAGCTACAAGTTGTTTTCAGCTGATCATCGAGCATCTTCTAATAAATCACAATCTGTGCCGACAGCCCTATTCTTTAATCAAGTATTTAAATCAGGGTTGGGCTGAAATGCAATTCATTTCACATTCAAAGAATACTTTAGTTATTTTTAACAGGAGGCCTTCGTGTATGAATTTTAATGGAGACACTTAAATGGTAATTATTCTACTCAGACTCAAACGCAGGTAACAAATGGAATTCAATCAGTGGCTATGCATAATGACCATCATTAGGAGACAGAAAATAATAATGACATCCTCTCCGCATTAGAGACACGCGCTCGGCGAACTAAACCCGTAGCCATTATTGATCGCCATGGAGATAAGCAATTGTCACTTTCCCGCAGCATTGTGTGTGAATGTTAAATACAGCGGAACAATCCTCACCCCCCACACACCTTTTGTCTGCTGCTTTTTTTTTTTACTTCCATTTTACAGAGTGACAGAATGCGTTTAGTGTAAAATCTTAACGTGAGTCCGGTTGTAAATGGATGGATGTCACCGCACATGTTTTTTCTGTCAATTGTGGTTATTGTGCAAAGGTCACGTGACCCTCTTCATGCTGGTTTCGTGCTAATGTGAAAGGTGCACTGACATCACTTTAAACGGTACATAGAATATGCAAATGACACCATGGAAGTAGTGTTGCACCTACAGTAACACAGGTGTCCAATAGTGTACGCTTCATGAGTGCTGCACTCATTCAGGACCTGTGGCTGGTAAAGTCAACGTTGCACAAGCGCGTACAAGTTTGCAGACGTGAAGTTAAACATTATACATGACTGTTTTCAGAAATATGCCTTATATAAGATAGATAATGTGGTAACCTAGAGACAGCAACTTTACATATAAGGTTTATGCTGATCAAAAACATCAATTTTATCAGATTAAACTGTTATCGTATGAAATTACTGATCACACATATGTTCTAAAGGATTAATATAATGAAAAGCCAATCAGGAAGTATGCAGTATAGTCCCCTGCCAATGTGTGTGTGTGTGTGTGTGTGTGTGTGTGTGTGTTTGTGTGTGTATATATATATATATATATATATATATATATATATATAATCAGTATGTAAGATATCTTTAAATACAAACATCATAGATCAATAGATAGACAGATAGTATCTCTCTATTTATCTCTCTCTCTCTGTGTTTGTGTGTGTGTGTGTGTGTGTGTGTGTGTGTGTGTGTGTGTGTGTGTGTGTGTGTGTGTGTGCCAAATATCCACTGGTTAACAACAGCTCTATCAGCCTATATCAGTCTATTACCTAGAAATACACCAAATGTTAGAATTAAATGTTGATGCTGAATGCAAGCATAACGCGAAGAGTGTAAAGTTAGTTATGGGTAAATATATGAGAGCTAAAGACACTGGTTATGAGTGAAGATTGAAGAGTGTAAAGTTATTGTAATTGCGTGTCAGGCGGATGCTGTGGAAGGTGAAGGACAATGGTGTTTCGTCTGGCTCTGAGCCAGTGGGCAGCACGCGCTCACTCGCTCCCTCCGTCCTACAGCTTTTTTTTCCTCTCGGCATCTCTCTTTCTTTTACACATGCACATATTCACAGGTCATTTTCCCTTACACACCTAAACGCTGTCTCTCTCTCTCCCGATCCGCTAGCTGCAGACCGTTGGCGGCACGCGGTGCGCTGCGTTGCGGTGCCAGGGTCTGAGCCCACCCCAGGTGAGACAAGCTCCGCTGCTTTGATGGATCTGCCATTTCAGCCCTGCTCTGTCCGACAGCAGGAGCCCAGGCCTTCACCCTCTCCCTCTTTCCCCCGCCCGCTCATCTCTTAATCTCAGAGAGAAAATATATATCCTATATCTCACAGATACATCCCTCTGAGCCGGCTGGAACAGCACTCATCTGGAATACAGACCAACAGGCTATTATTTATTTAATGCACTGACAGAGAGAAGGAGGAAGAAACAAATGGCAGAGATGAGATGTAGGCCGTGAGCGGCACACATAAGAGTTTGAGCCAATTAGTCAAAATAGTCAAGAACCTGCGGATGTTTAACGTGGAATGGATTTAAACATGTCAAATGTATTAAAGTCGAAATGAAATGTGGATGATCGCAAACCATGTTTTGTATTTCAATGAGAAAAAACTAAGACGGGACTTCATTTTATCCATTTTGGATCTTGAAAAATGGACGTTGCATAACGGAGTGGATTGTGATGGTTGATTGCAAAGGGTTAAAAAAAACAGAGTGGGCGTTCACAGACACGTTTTAATTGCTGTAGGTCGCCAAGTTGTTTTTGGCTTTCATACTGCTGGATGTAATGCTAATGCTAATGTTTTGCACAATTAGACATTGCTGATGTGCAAATCTGATCACAAACGGGATGTGCTGTTGTAAATTAAGATTTCTAGGATTTCTGCAGCTAAATGTGGCCCAAATCCAATATTTTTGCTCATATGTGACTCAGATCTGTTTTTGTCTGTTTTGTGAACAGCACAAACACATGGAAGGCCCTATCTTACACCCGATGCAAGTGTGTTTTGCTAGTTTCAGTCCGACGCAGTTATCATTTTCACGTTTTGTGCCACGTTGTTTAAATAGCCCATTTGTGTGCCCATGGGCTGAGAGGTGTGTTCTGGCGCATTGTTGGCACGTTGCTATTATAAGGCAACAGAAATAAACTGAGCCAATGACCAACTGAAACCTGGTCTAAAGTCAATGATGCAATATTATTATTTTTTGTTATTTAAAGAGCGCGTTAGTAATGTGCGCCTATAGGCGGGTCCACAACGCGCGTACACTCTGCTTATTACACACACAGGGACGCACAGCAGCACACAAACATGCCAGATATTTAAAATAAAAGGATTACAATGTAAAATATTATTATTGTGTACATAAAGATATGGTGGATTCCGGCTTGTCCCGTAGATAGTCTGCTTGCGCACTTTTACCTCGCACACGAGCAGATCCATTTGTGGTCTGGAGACGCGTTCGGTCTTTCCACTATCAAATTCCGTCATGTAAATAGCGAATCCGCCATGATGCGAGCGCAACTGGCATTTAAAGGGAATGGGAGATGAGACTCTGACTGGTTTAACGCACGTAAATCCCAAAACACACCCATTACTCATTAAGAGAATAGGGACAACCCTTTTAGACCATTTTCCCCGTCGTTAAACTAGCAAAAGTGGATTCGGACACGCCCTAAGTGAACTTGCGCCCTGCGCTTTAGACCATGTGCTTAGATCGTTAAAACAGGGCCCGGAATCTGATCTTTTCGATTCCGATTTGGGCCACTTCCATATGTGGTACTAAATTCAATTCAGGTCTGATATTTTTGCAATGTGACCTCAGTCTGAATGGTCATATCGGAATTCATGCAGCTTTTACGTCACTCTAGATCGACATTTGTCACAATTCTATGCTCATGGGAGTCACTTCAAAGATTTTACATACCCGAAGTTATCAAGACAGTTGTGAAAGGTAGTCAGTGGAGGACAGTGATGTGCCAGAACTCATAAGTATTACAGTGACAGCTCTATAAACAAGCAAAACATCATAAATGTTTAAAAACTCTGCTCTCTTTTTTCACATCCACGTCTTTGTTTTTAATATTGCATGCGCATATATTCGCTATGTTCCGCAGCAGATCACACAATAAACAAATGCGTAATCGCTTACTTAAATGTCATCTGTGTTTACTTCCATATAACAGTGTTGTGTGACGTCTTTTTATCGTTCTTTTGCGTATGTGTAACGGAGGCCAACTAGTAGTCGCTGTGCGAGTAAACCTCACTCCCCTGATCTCAATTGGTGCTCTAGCGACATACGCTAGAGGCTGCAGTCTTTAGACTTCTTGTTAGAGCGCCTGACTCTCACACCGGAGACTTCGGTTCGAGGCCCGCACAGAGCGGGGTGAGTAGGACCCGGGTGGAGGGGTTACATTGGTGCCGTGACCCGGATGGGAGTGAGGTTTAGGGGGGTGAGTGTAACGGAGGCCAGCTAGTAGTCGCTGTGCGAGTAAACCTCACTCCTCTGATCTCAATTGGTGCTCTAGCGACAGACGCTACAGGCTGCAGTCTTTAGTCTTCTTGTTAGAGCGCCTGACTCTCACGCCGGAGACCCGGGTTCGAGGCCCGCACAGAGCGGGGTGAGTAGGACCAGGGTGGAGGGGTTACACATGCGGGTCAGTTCAGGACCACGATCTGCTCACACTGGAATCTGATTTTGGTCACATTTAAAACAACAATGTGAACAGCTATTCTAATAAATCGAAATTGAGCATTAAGGCTCGTGGTGTGCACGTAGCATAACTTTGTAAGTCTAGTCTTAGCAGTTTATGAAACCAGCCCAAGGTCAGAGAAAAGTAGTTTCACAATAAGACCAAAAACATGCATTGACAGCAAACAAGGTCAATATTAATGTTGACATTAAACAGAGCTTATGTTTTACACTCCTATAGTATTTAAAGAAATCAACCAGAATAATTAGATATAACACTGAAGAGGTCGATGGTTTGCAATATGCATTTCAGATATTTGTACACATTATATACAGACTAAATGCCTCTTTGAGACTTGTGAAAAGGAAAATGTCTTAGACTCGTGAATGGATATCAACCGTTTTGTTTAAATGTTTTTTTGACGTATTGTGCAGTCATGTTTCTTTGGTACATTCACATGTGATTATCACTGGGGCCTATTATATTTAAAAGCTTCCTGAAGAAGGTCACAACTGTTAACCATAAAATGTCATTTTCAGCAACAATGGTCAGTGTTCAGGGAGACATGGTCAAAGCACATGGTTTTAAAATACCCACTAAAACACAATTTTGTCTTCCTCTCTCTGCATTCGATGTTGAAGTGGAACTCCTGAAAAACCCACCCATGCCAAGGTCGTTCAATTAACGCCTCTCCCTTTCATGACCGCCAGGAGTGTGTGAGTGTGTGTGTGTGTGTGTGAGAGAGAGAGAGTTAGATTCTCTGTCTATCGCGCTAAAGTGCTGCGTCCATAGCCGTGGCGGTCCAACATCCTTTTCACAGCTGGAATATTTTGGGAAATGTCTGATATGCTGTGAAAGGGTCTGACAATTCATATGAGTGAATAGCACAGGGCCAGAGATGAAATAATAACGCTGAATGCAAGTAGAGATTCTAATTCAAATTTCAAGAGATTTATTACTTTATCTGTAGCAAGGTTATTCACATTCTTAAATTTACTCCAAAAAGCCTGTGAAGACAAGATAACTAAAGGGAATTTAGTTTTTGCTTTGCTGCTCAGGTTGATTAAATCCCAATATGATATGAGTAAATTGGACTTGCTTGATTATAAGCAACACAAAATAAAAATGTACCCTGTTCTAAATACCATAATTAAATACAAATATTTGTAATCTTTCATCAAAATATGATAACTAGCTCCATTCCGGTACGTAACTAGCCATATTTATCTTGCACAACAACGAGGAGGATCTTAAATAGGCTAATATAATTAAATTTGAACTGATAATTGCACACCATAATAAAACAAACAAAAAAACAGTAAATTTTATAAAACGAAGTAAAGAACAGCAGCATTCAATAAAATATTTCCCAAAAGCAAAAAAGACGTGCTGCATCTCGTTATCTGAACCTTTTCATTTCCATTAACCTTAATTAATTAACTTAGGTTAATTAATTACTAACTAATTAAACTAATAAAACTAATTAATTAACCTTAACCTTTCATTAATTCCTTAAAAAAGGAATCATATTTCCGCAATGTTAAATATAAGAGAGTAAACTGGTTGTTTACTACATGAATGGCAACTAATAAAACTAAAAACACACTCATTTATATAAAATAAAGTAATGAACAGCAGCTTTTAATACAGTTTTTCCCAAAAACAAAGAGCACATGTTGTGACTCGTTTTTTTGAACCAGTTAATTTACATGAACCATCTAAATGAACTGACTCACAAAAAGGAATCCGTCTTGTTACATATGATATGAGAGAGTAAACTAATTGTTTAATGCATTTGCAATCAATTTTACTTTTAGTTGATTAGTCTATTAGTCAAACCAGACCACTGGTTTGGAAATACAAATGTGCAGCACTCAAAAAAATTATATGTTGGCTTTAATTAACTTTTTTATGTCAACAGGTTCCACATAACTGGGTTACGTTAAACAAACATAATTTGTTCATGTAACTTCAACATCATGGAATGAAGTCATTTTACATTTTACGACCCATTTAAGTAGTCTCAAAGTGAATTTTTAAAGGCACCCTGACATGATTCAGGTAATTATATATTCATTCATCCATTAAGATTTTGTTTATTTTAGTGACACACAATTGAATTGATAGACTATAGCTACTGTAGCTATTTGCTAGCAGTAGCACATATTAGCTTCTTAAATGCTAAGATTTACATGCTCCATCAGTCAAAGCAGTTAAAAGTAATTGAATCAGTCTAACAAAATGCTCCACTCTTCTCCACAATGGGAACCCACTGTAATTTAAATGGTTCTAATAATTCCAATGTAATTGAACATTAAACACAATTACACACTAATTCAATTCTTCCCATTTTCTCAAAAAAAAAACAAAACACATAAAATGACACAATTTTAACATTTATTCTCTCTTAATTCAACCATATGCAAAGCATGCTGGGAACTAACAAGCCCCGCCCAGTGTCAGTTAATGCAACACAAATCATTCATATAATCCAACACAAACGGATTAAGTAAACTTACATTTTACATATATTTAAGCAGATTGAACACAATCAAATTAAGTTAGGACAAAATGTATAGCAATTGTGTCACTAGCGGCGCCAGGATTTTGATTGTAGGTGGGCCTCCAGAAAACTGGATGGGCCAGTTAAAATAAGGCAAAAAAAAAAAAAAAAAAAAAACGGGTTCCCCTTCATCTCCGTTTCAGCGCTTTTCTGGGCACTGAGGCCTAACAGTTACCTGAATTTAATGCGTAATTATCATAGGTAAAAAAAAGAAAAGAAAACTTAAACAGGATTTTTTTGTTGCTTTTTTAATACAATTACAATTTCATTTAATTCATTGTTTAGTAAAATTTTAGGCCTATTATTTTTAGTTTATTAACAGCAACAACAGCTGTAAAGATGAAGTTGACGATCGCCATATCTCCGTAGTGAACGCGCCTATAGAGAGAAATGCACATCATGGATTACATCTCTGATTATGTAGCATTTCTTTTCGTTTTAAATTGTTAAAAAGACATTTCAAGCTTTCTTAAGATATATTTCATGTCTGTGAGGCCTACGCTGAGTTTCGTTAAGTTAGGATGAGAATGAGATGCGCTCCAGTTCACAAGCGGACGCCTCCATGATTAGGCCTATATCGTCTACTATATTTGCTTCTTGGTTCCAGGAAATTGGTTGATAATTTTTTTAATTAAAATTAAGATACAATTTATACAAAACGAAATTCACTTAAAAAAAGTCTTTCTACAAAACAAAACTTAATTAAGTGGTCAAAATCATGTCTGACCCACGCCATGTCTCTCGATATATTGCGCATCCTATCTTACTCGTGCGGTTCACTTTTCATAATCAACATAGATGAAAAAATAACATTATAATATTTTAACAAATATGAAACTAAATGAGCTTATTTAATGGCTACAACACGTATAGTAGACCTACAGACTCTCTATTTGTACAAATTGCTGCATTCATTTTATTCTGAATTTTGCACACATAAGTTGAAAGTCATTTGTTTGTGCATAGCAAAACATATCTGCAACATTTATCAAGTTCACTGATAATTATGCGTGCATTTATTAATTATTATCTTAATGAATAATGAAACAAGGACGAAGCATGTAAACTGCGTTGTTTGTTTAGAATGGAATGGATCGCAAATAGATCCGAACGAAGAAACGTACAAAACCATAGTAGAAAATGGGTGGGCCCAGACCTAAAATGGGTGGGCCCAGGCCCACCCGGGCCCAATGGTAGCGCCACGGCTGATTGTGTTGCTTAAGCTCATTTTAATTAAACAATTTGAACAAGCAGCAAAAATATATTTTTTTCAGTGAGCTTTTGTCGTCTCTATAAAGCACTAAACTTAAAATATAGAGGATATATGTGATTACCGCCTTGGCAATGAAGTTGTACACACAATAAATGTTACCGAAAACAGCTACTTAATGCTAACTGGTAAAAGTAGATTGTTAGACGAGCTGCATTGTATAGAAACCAGCTAAGCTACTGTTAGACAAACATAGATTAGTTAATAGCATCACTAATTTCAGTTAGTTACTCCCTAACACTGAATGTCTGTTAGTGTCACTATGTAAATCTGTGCTAATCTGTCATTTGGTTTCTGTGTCTAATTAAATAACTTTATTCCCAGCATGAAGATCAGTCACTGGTCCTTCAATTAGAGTCATTAACATATGCCAATAGAGACGTTTCATACTGGCAGAATGATGTCAGAGCTTCACTTCACCTCTGATTTTATCTGAAAGAATTCCAACCTTATAAAGAGAGAAAGAGACAGAGAGATCGGGGTGAGGAGGGTCACTTTACCATTAAAGAGTAGAAAAATTAGCTATGAATATGTAAACAAACAACACTCCATTTGATAAAAGAAACACTGTTATCACAAAAAAAAGATGCAATCTTATAATAGGAACCATTTTAAATGATAAATATGATCTTAATATTAAACGGATACCATACAGTAGTTCAAGCTTTAAATTCTGATGTAATGTTTTATATGATGCATTGATAAAAAGGGTCAGTGAAGACATATTATAATGTTACAAAAGATTTCAAATAAATGCCACAAAAACATGAAAAATATGAAGCAGCACAACTGTTTTCAACATTGATAATAATCATATTTCTTAAGCATCAAATCATCATATTATAATGATTTCTGAAAGATCATGTGACACGGAAGACTGGAGTAATGATGCTGAAAATTCAGCTTTGATCACAGGAATAAATTACATTTAAAATTAAATTACAATAGAAAACATAATTACAATAAATTTTAATATTTCACAACATTACTGTATTTTTGATCAAATAAATTCAGCATTAGTGAGCATAAGAGACTACACATAAATAAATATAAATACACACTTTTTTTTTTTTACATCAAAATGGTCAAATATTGTTGGCCTGCATGGCTGATATATCATTCCATCACTAATTATTTATTGAACATTGATATCTTTCATGATGTTGACAGTGACTTATAGTTTTAGAAAGTATTAGCCATTGCATTTTGCATATAAACCCCTTACCACTGTAAAGATTACATCAATGCCTCTCATGGCTTATTGCTTTAACAAAACAGTATAACAGCAATATGATTTCAAACACCAATGCCAATTTTATTTGCAATCAAGCACTAAATCACCAGTAAATGTGATTCCCATTAACCAATAGCTCATAATTTTTTCCAAATGCAGTTACTGAACGATCTACATCGGCTGAGGATCTGAAAGTGTTCGGCTCGACTTCTCTTTAGCTAGCACTTACCATGCCATTGATCAGTGTAAATATTAATTAAAATAAACAGCTATAAATAGAGGCTACATCTCACCTACAGCAGCCTCCTCTAATACCTCCATTACACATATATATACACTTGCTCAATATATTGACTGCAGCAGTGAGGGCGAGCTGATAGAAAACGCATGTTTTCAATGTCAAAACAACAAAGCGGGCCAGACTCCTGCTGCAGATATTTTGCATTATAGATCTGAACAGCCAAGAGAAAGATTTGGAAGTGTGTGCGAGGCTTACAAATCACCTGCTTATTATGAAACATAAAATAAAGGAAAGTAGCAGGGGTATGCAAGGCAACACAAAAAGAGTGTTAAAGTTTCATGCAACTTCAAGTCTCGGTTTCTTAAATGTAAGACTAAATTGCTAAGAAACAGCAAGATAACAGCCAGATAACCGGGATGATCTCATTCGTATTCGTTGGTAAAGCGTACACATACATTTATGTATGTTGAAGCAGACCCTGAATCATACACATTGAATATGAAAATAAATAGCAATACATTGACAGCATGGAATTTGAATGCAATTGAGGTTAATATTCATACAGAACCCCATAGCCTATAACATTTATCAGTGAATGATGGAGAAACCGTCTGAGAAATACTGTTTAGAGGCAAATTTATTTACAGATGAAATCCAAATGCTGATGAAAGACATTTGGACTGGTGTTATCGTCATTAACTAAAAATAAAACCATTTAAAAAAAAATACTTGAAATAAAATAAACATGAACTGAAATAAAATACGTTTTTATATATATATATATATTTTATTTCATTTTTGTTTTTTGTTTACTTTAAGCTTGAAATACTAAAATAACTAAAAGGCAATACGTTTAGAAATGTATACAAATTAAAACTTAATATAAAATATAAGAAATATAATATAAAATATTAGAAAATATAAAAATAAAAGCGGATTTAAATGAAAAAATCTAAATAATTGCAGTAGTTTACTTTAATACTTAAAGGTATAGCGGAGGATTTTTTACTTCCGGGTGGATCACCTATACTATTGGTCCTCCTAATTGTCAATCATTCTGGTGAATCAATCAAACTTATTCAAAAAGTGGAGAGGGCGGGTCTTATCTAAAATTCGGAAAGATACCTTTAACCAGAATGTATGAGGAATATCATTATTGCTCATATATATATATATATATATATATACATATATTTTATATGTTGTAAATAAAACTGATTATTGGAGTATATTTTAAATACATCAAAACTTCAAAATTTCACCTTTAATTCAATGTTACCTGCTGTTTGTAATTAATAATGAAATTTACTAGCAATTTCTGAGTGAAAATTGTTTGAAAAATGTTTCTATATAAATGTTTTATCAGTGCACTGAGAAATATTCTTTCAGTCGAGCATTTTAGACATTTTAAATGCATTTTAGACAGACGGGCAGATAGTTAGAGGGTAAAAGATCTATATGTGGCCAAAAAAAAAACCCACCTCTGTTTTATGCAGATGAAATCCAAATGCTAATGAAAGACATTTGGACTGGTGTTATTATCATTAACTTAAACTAAAACCATACAAAAAAATAAATAAAAAATAAAATACTTGAAATAAAATAAACATGAACTGAATATAATATTTATATTTTTTTCGTTTACTTTAACCTTGAAGTACTAAAATAACTCAAATGCAATACAACTTAATACGTATAGACATTTATAAAAATTAAAACATAATATAAAATATAAAAAAATATTATATATTAGAAAATATAAAAATAAAAGTGAATTTAAATGAAAAAATCTAAATAAGTGCAGTAGTTTACTTTAATACGAATGTATGAGGTATATTTTAAATATATGTCAAAACTTAAAAATTTCACCTTTAATTCAATCTGTTACCTGCTGTTTCTTTGTAATTAATGATGAAATTTACTAGCAGTTTCTGAGTGAAAAATGTTTCTAAATAAATGTTTTATCAGTGCACTGAGAGATATTCTTTCAGTCCAGCATTTTAGACAGACGGGCAGATAGTTAGAGGGTAAAAGATCTATATGTGCCAAAAAAAAACCCATCTCTGTTTTATGCCACGTTGAGTTTACACACAGCCGAATTACGTCCTGATGTTTTATAGTCTTTGCCTTTCTCTCTCTCTCTCACACACACACACACACACACACACATAAGTCATGGTGAGCGATGGACTCCTCAGTGTTTACTCACTCCAAACCAAATGATCTCTCTGCAGCTCTGCCACTTCAGATGTGAAATGGAATTTGCCGGCCTGTTCTATCCCGAGTCCATTTCTCTCACCGTGCGCAATTCCCAAATAGAGTTCACTCGCTCACAGATAATGTTTGTGAGGATTGAGGCCGACTCCTCGGCCGTTCAGCAGGCCCTGGGGAGGGACCTCCGGAGAGCCTTGCGAGTGGATTGGAAAGCGCACGACGCTCAATTTCATTTTGTACTATTTGCCAAATTGTGTTTGTTCATTTGAAGATGGTTGGATATCTACATTTAGTTGTGTGATTGAGCACCGGGAGCAGGAATTGCACCGACGGCCCCCGTTAGCTTGTTTTTGTGGGCATCACAGTCCACCAGACCATGTTTGAAATGTCACCTGAAATTAACTCCTCTCTGTGTCTGCTATAGCGAAACTAGAGTGACGATCAATCTCCAATCTGACTTTTCTGACGCACTTCTGCAGTGGCGGCCATTGACATTTGTGGTGTACAATAGAAATATTTGAGTTTGTGGGCCATTCTCTTTTGCTTGATTGCATTATGACGACGTGCTAGATAACCAGGATAATCTCATTCGTATTCGTTGGTAAGCGTACACATACATTTGCGTATGTCGGGGTAGACGTTGATTCATACACTTTGAATATGAATAGCAACACACTGACAGCATGAGTGTAAGACTCATACAGAAACACACAGCATAACATTCATCAGTAAATGATGGAGAAACCGTCAGGGAAAGCCTTATTTGTTTAATGATGAAATCCAGATGCTAATAAAAGTTATTTGGTTAAATGCAAAACATTTTAAAAAATCATTACTTGAAATAAAAGAAAACATATTACACTGAATTACACACCAAATAACACTGATTTGGACCGTTTATGACTGAACTGCATTATTATAAAAGCTCAGGTAAAATATTAGTGTCTATTTTACAGTATAGTGTGTTTCACTTATTTACCCGTTTGTGTCCAAACCATCTTTGAAAGTCAGACACAACAGAAAGACACCATGAGAATGTCAAATCAAGTAAATATTAAGTAAAAATTAAGTAATCTCATTTATTAGACATATTAAAAAAACATCCGTTTATGGATTCCAATAAATTCAACATTATATATTGAACCTCATAAGATTCACTGACATTTGTGCATCTTTAAAATTGTACATACATAAAAAAAGGGTTTATGTTACAGTGTGTTTTAATGTCAATATCGACACACACATATATAAATAGCAATGAATATTAATGAGATCATGTTTGAAGATTTGTCACAGGGGAACGCACAAGTAATGGTCTTGAATCAAATCTCAATATATCATTATTATTATTATTATGTTGTTTATGTTATAGTTATTGAACATTTCTGTCCCCTAGAATGATTTTTGAGGAGGAAAAATTCTAAAATCATTCTAGTTTTAAGGGATTGATTATTATAGCTTTAATTGTATTTATTTGTTTTATGTTAAACATGGAGGAATGTCTCTTTTTGGTCTATTTTAAGTATAAATGAGCAGAATTTAGTGAGGTTTATGCTTACAAAGTAAGTAATTAGCCAAATAAAGGGAAAGAAATCAAAACATAATTCACAATTTTGCTTCTCAAGTTAATGTATCTTATTTTAAGGGTTCCCCCCCCCCCCCCCCCCTAATACAACAATATTGATAAAGAGCATGATTTTGTGCAGTGCATATTTCAGCTTTACTAACTGAAATGCCTCAGTCTAATCAAACACAAACAGTCCAAACATGGATCTCCTTGATCCGCCCTGGCAGAACCATGATCATCTATTAGTTTTCCATTGTGTTGCAGCTCCAGCGGTCCTTCCGTGAGGACTAAACCTGGGTTTTGTCTGTTAATTGGAGAGCAGAGGGGACGAAACACCATTGATAGGTTCTTCTCTCAATCAGTGCATCACGCTGTGGAGAGAGAGAGGTCAGAGGCTGGATCGGCCCGTGTCCCTGCGGACACTCTTGCTGCGGCCCGACCAACACAGCAAACAATTAAACACACGGCTCTTCTGGCCCAAGTGGCTGGAGCGGTCGAGCCAGGAGAAGCTGCAACCCAGCGGGTTGTTGTTAGTCACTCCTTAGAACAATAAACTAGTGGCCTGAGCAATCAATACGGCCACAGCCGCGACTGCTTCCATTATCAGCCACTCTGAGGCTCGCGGATCCGCATGCATCCCTGAGCACCTGTGTCTCTGTCTATCACTTTCAGCATTTCTCCATCTCGGGGTAATCTCAGAGACTCCAGTCGTCTCACACAGGGACTAAACGCTCGGTGTCTTTCAGACAACACTCACTGCATCGCAACAGGTCATTCAGGCACATGCATGATGCTTTTGTCAGCCTCAAATAGCATGCTGTTAGTCTGTTAACAAACCTTATATGCTTACTGGAAGAAAATGATAATAATACTAGAAGCACTTGTGGAAATTGCAAGCTCCTATTAGATTGAATTAATACTTAAAGTCAAATTAAGTAAAATGAAAGCTATGTTTACAAGATTGATTCAATGATTCAAGTTATCAGTGGAGTTGCCAGTAAGTGTCATAATATATAAATGGCATAAATATAATATAATGATATATGATATGGTATGGTATAATAATGCTATAAATCCACCCCTAAACAATATGTATAATAATAATAATATCCAAAAGTATATATATAAAAAATAACAAATCAGATTGGTTGCTTTATGTCTATTCATGTTTAGGTTTGTGAAATAAAATTAATATCTTAATTAGTTTTTTTTTTTTTTACATCCTATTAAAACTGTATATTAAATGTGTGTTTATTTTTCTTACTCCAATTTATTTATTTATTTTTTCATGTTTTAAGGTTGAAGGTTTTTTAAAGTTATTTTTGTTCTTGTTGGTGGTTGAGGAAATTTCCCCCTCCAAATAAAGTGCTCAATGTAATTCATTCATTCATTCATTCATTCATTCATTCATTCATTCATTCATTCATTCATTCATTCATTCATTCATTCATTCATTCATTCAGCTAAAAACTGAAATTTAAGGTGATAAATGTAATACTTCCTTTTAGACAGAGAGAGTGTTTGAGCAACCTGTTTGAAAACCAACATTATTTTTGCAAATCTGTTTGGTTTCACAGAGATACAGAAGTTGCACACTTCCGCTTTAAATGTAAATAAAAACACATTTGCAAAATGCAAAACTCGAATAGCCTTAACACCCATTCACACCAAGGTCAATAACTATAAAGACAGCGATAAAGATAATGGGCCCTATCTTACACCCAGCGCAATGCGACGCAAGTGTTTTTTGCTAGTTTCAGCCCGACGCAGTTATCATTTTCACGTCCTGCGCCACGTTGTTTAAATAGCAAATGCATTTGCGTCCATTTGTGTGCCCATGTGCGTGCTGATCTGAAAACGACTTGTGTTCTGGCGCATTGTTGGCACATTGCTATTTTGAGGCAACAGAAATAAACTGAGCCATTGACCAACTGAATTTTTTTTGTTATTTAAAGAGCGCGTTAGTAATGTGCGCCTATGGGCGGGTCCACAATGCACGTAGCTACACTCTGCTTATTACACACACAGGGACGCACAGCAACACACAAACATGCCAAATATTTAAAATGAAAGGATTACAATGTAAAAGATTATTATTGTGTACAAAAAGATATGGTGGAATCCGGCTTGTCCCGTAGATGATCTGCTTGCGCACTTTTACCTCGTGCATGAGCAGATCCGTCTGCGCTCTGGAGACGTGTTCGGTCTTTCCACTATCAAATGCCAGACGTGAGCGCAACTGGCATTTAAAGGGAATGGGAGATGAGACTCTTGATTGGTTTAACGCACGTAAATCCCAAAACACACCCATTACTCATTAAGAGAATAGGGACAACCCTTTTAGACCATGCGCCGGGAGCACCGACCATTTTTCCCACTGTTAAACTTGTAAAAGTGGATTCGGACTCGCCCTAAGTGAACTTGCGCCCCCTGTGCTTTAGACCATGCGCTTAGATCATTAAAATAGGGCCCATTGTTCTAAAAACCTTTATCAATATTATTAGAATAGCAGACTCAATAATAGCAATAACGGCACAGAGAAATGATATAGTTGGAATCACTTTCAGAACGATTTTATCCAGCTGATGAATGATAAAAACATTGACAGCCAATCAGAATCCATCCTCGAGCTCGAGCATTTAAAGTGCTGGACAAGTGCGCGCTGATAACAAATTGAAGGATCTCATCCGCTAGTGTGGATTACTGAAATGGTCTCTTTATAGTCATCGTTCTTGGTGTGAACAGGCCTTTAGTCTTGGAATTGTGGAGGGATGCCAAAGAAATAGACGAGACCTGAACTTTCATTTAGAAGAGAATTTTTTAAAACACTGAATCCAGCACATACACTCCACCTTTTCAGTGTCTTGCTGTGGAAACAAACGGAAAGATAACACAAAAAGACACACAACACACACAAATATTCAGGGGATTCAGATCCAGCTGTATTCACAGACAGAGAGCAAGTGTTACTTTTCTTCTCTGGAAATAGGTATCTGCCAACACTGTAAAAGCAGCACTGTCAGAGCCATTGTGAAGCTCAATGATCATATTGTGTGCTGGGTAGAGCCGGGGGCATTTAGCACAGAAAGAACATGACAATGAGTGTGTGTGTGTGTGTGTGTGTGTGTGTGTGTGTGTGTACCTGCTCAGAAACACAGGCGTCTTGCCTGAGGGGGAAGCTAACAGATCCGCTATCAAAGCCCACACACACACACACACACACACACACACACACACACATAGGTGTGCGCATACTCAACTCTGATAAAGAACACAAATACAAAGAGGAAAAAAGGAACATATTTGTATTCACAGGTACAAAGCAGAGAGAAGGAACGAACAAGAGAGCGCGAGGGATGAATGAAGTCAAACGACATTCCACTCTCGTTGACTTTGTTGTTCCACTCTGCGCTGCCATTGTTTGACTGCTGGATAAAAGAGAGTGTTTGTAAAGTGAGACCAGACTAATGCGATCATTACACGGCCCTCATCAACCTCTGTGCCGGAGAATACACAGAAAAAACACATCATACTATACGACAAAATCAGTGTTTTGTGGACATACTGGGTCTGACAAGTGAATAAAGTCTCTGCTATTATCTCACTGAAGCATTCATACTGAAGACAACATGATACAACAGCCATTATGTAATCTGACATACGTATCAAAACGGGATTTAACCCTGTAAAGCCTGACATATGAAATCCTCTTATTGTTTAAATGAACTTTTAGAAAAAAAAAAATGTTTGTTACATCAGGCTTTAATGGCTCATACAGTGTGATATAGTGAGAATATGGAGCTCATACTCGACAAGGAAAAAACACCTCAATTTTAATCTGAGGACAAAACTGAGCAAAACTATTTGCAGCAGATGCTGATATTTATGTGGCCTAGATTTTCATAACAGTATCACAGACTTACACACAAAATGCACATAAATATCAGTTGTGACTATATCTGTCCAATAATATGTCTTAGTAAGATTATTTTTTAAATGTGTAGATTTATGATCAAATCGCTGTGGTTTGTATTGTGGGGCAAAACATATAATGCAATGGAATACAATAAACGTTCCTCAAAAGCCTGATGGATCATATTTGATATATTTACATATTAACATGATTTTTCAAAAAAAATGCTGTATTGATAAGTACACATAAGTTGCTTCAGGCCAGTAAATGTTCATCTTGAAATATTATTAACAGTATAAAATGTACTCTTACATTTAAAGAAGTCTATAAACTATCAATTAGATGACAGAAGCATTGTAGTAGATTGTGTGCAACAGGTTTTGATCAAACTTTTGATCATGCTGATAATTTAGAGGCTTTAGAAATGTGTATTTCAAAATTGATTCAAGCATATTTAAGGAGAATTTTTTTGGGGGTTGGAACTTGATTTCATCGATTGAATTGATTGGATGGTAAAAAGTGGGTGTTACATGCAAGAATAAAGTCAGGTGGTTGAGGGATTAATGATGTCAGCTCAAATTAATAGACATGTCAAAGGCAGAGCAAAAACAAAAAAGGGATTTTAAAATTTAAAATAACATGCACATAAACACCAAAAAGTACTACATCACATATTGTCAAGCTGTTTTGAATAATAAAACAAAATTAAAAGAAAATAATCAAGAGAGAAGCAGCACTTTTAAGTGGTAGTCTTTACCAAATGATGCATTTTGTCAAATGTCTATCTTGTGAAACACACCATTAATGTGATAAAATGAGTTCATATCATCCACCCCTACTTTATGCCTATAGCCAAAGTACTACATTCACACACTGATTCTGTCAATAGCATTGTGCTTTTTCATAGAAACTGTCTTCAGTACACACACACACACACACACACCAACACCCACACACACACATCTCATACTTGCTATCTAAACACACTTGGTGCATTAAAAATGCACTTGGCTCTTCTCCAACAAGTCGCCCTCGGGGGAGACACAATGCTACAGTGGTTCCATAATTAAGCCATTGGCAAACAAAGAAATAGTCAGCTAAATGCTTCCTGGATATGAATCATAACAGATCTGCTGGGATTTACTAGACGTGAGTTTTTTTCTCAGCTCAACAGACTAATTGGTTCCCCTGCTCATTGTTTGTCATGCACGGTAATATGAAAGCACCTTAACTCAGATCCTTTCAACCAAAACCAAACTCAATTCACACGCATCGGACTGCAGGCACTCCTTTATCTCTCTCTCTCTCTCTCTCTCTCTCTCTCTCTCTCTCTCTCTCTCTCTCTCTCTCTCTCTCTCTCGCCAATTAAACAAGACTGATATGTTTGATTTGAACCAAGCACCTGTCTGCTGGCATTGATGGAAAACGGGACAGATACTGGAATTATAATTACTCAGTGACTACTCAGTGTTTACATGCACACCATCTTCCGATTACGGTAATCAACATATTCCGAATACATAAAAATGTGCATGTCCTTTTTACCACTATTGAGATAATTACCGGAAATGCTCTTTGATGAAATGTTAATAAAATGTTAGTCTGAGAAATCATTACTTATAATCAGCACAATTTATATATATATGTATACAGACCCTTTCCAAAAAATTTGAATATCATGGAAAAGTTTATTTATTTCCATAATTCCATTCAAAATGTTAAACTTCCATAGATTATAGATTCAGGGCCCACAACTTAAACGATTTCAAGTATTTAGTTGTTTATTTGTACATATTTTGGGCTTCCAGCTCATAAAACCCTAGAAAACAGGATTTCAAAAAATTTGAATATTACATGAAATCACACAGTAATTACACAGTAATACCATGGTCATTGAACCAGGTTTTGGTTATTTTGGCAGTGTGGGCAGGAGCAAATCCTGCTGGAAAATGAAGGAAACATGAAGTGCTCTGGAAATGTCCCGGTAGACGGCTGCGTTGACTCTGGATTTAATAAAGCACAGTGGACCAAAGTCCTCTTTTCTGATGAGAGCAAATTTTGCATCTCATTTTGGAAACCAAGGTCCCAGAGTCTGGAGGAAGAATGGAGAGGCACACAATCCAAGATGCTTGAAGTCCAGTGTGAAGTTTCCACAGTCTGTGTTGGTTTGGGGAGCCATGTCATCGGCTGGTGTTGGTCCACTGTGCTGTCCACTCAACACAGCCATCTCTACCAGGACATTTCCAGAGCACTTCATGCTTCCTTCAGCAGACAGGCTTTATGGAGATGCTGACTTCATTTTCCAGCAGGATTTGCCCCTGCCCACACTGCCAAAATAACCAAAACCTGGTTCAATGACCATGGTATCACTGTGTAATTACTGTGTGATTTCATGTCATTTTTTTAAATCCTGTTTTCGTGGGTTTTATGAGCTGGAAGCCCAAATTATGTACAAATAAACAACTAAATACTTGAAATCGTTTAAGTTGTGGGTCCTGAATCTATAATCTATGGAAGTTTAACGTTTTGAATGGAATTATGGAATATTGTAATTTTTTGGAAAGGGTCTGTATATATAAACTGAGTACATACACACGCGCCAAAGTGGAAAACCTAAGTGTAATATGTTTAATATACAACATATGCATCCTGATAGATGTTTTCTGATGTTAATTATATCAGCAACTATCAGACTATCATTCTTACAATGAAACTTAATTTGATGCAGTTCAGGTTTCTAGCCAACTAAATAACTCACAATAGTTCACAATTCTCTGCAATAATCGATTCTGATTGGTTCATCAGGTCACTCTGGTCAAATACTTTTTGTTAAACAAAATAATTACCCCAGGCAACTCCACTCTGTCTTTCTTCTCACATATTCTCTAAGCAATATTTGAAGTCCACTTATTTATTTGTTACGTCGCCGTGTAATAAGTAGGATAATGTACAGTCAGACGTTCATTATCACGAAATAAGCCTCTTCAGGATGATACAGATCACCCAGTCAGGGTTTATTTTGTGATAATGACCGGCTGACTGTACATTATCTCTGACTCGATTACTAGATGATGTGAGCGATTCCTCAGCGCAGAGGAGCCGGTGGGAACACGCTTTCTGTGGGCTTCAGTGGAGTATCTACAGAGAGCTACACTTCAACATTACGTAAGCGATTGTTTCTGTAGTACGCTTCTTCTCCAACAGGCCCTTAGCAAATTGAGCTACTTTGGCGCATGAAGGGAGGTTAAAAGAACAACACTTCACAGCTAGAGACTCTGTGACTGGAAGAGAAGAGTTGGAAAATGGGCTCTATTTTTGCAAATTGATGTCCATTTTCTCTCAAGTAAATACATCCTCAAAATATACTTCTGTAGAGATGTGCTAAACAGCACCTGAATATTCATTTTTGGCAAATCGCAAACTGCCGTTCTGAATGCAAATGTGGCAGAATCTATCATCGGCGGCGAGATCGGGTTTGTCCTCTCTGTGGTTAAGAGATACGGTATGTAAACATAAAAAAAAAAAAAAAAACTTTCCATCTAATGGAAAATGTGTAATTTACCAACGTGATCTCATAAGCACTCATACGTAAAGTGTGTATCAACAGTTTTTCAACCTATAGCCATCAATCCTTTTAACTTTTGATACATGCAAATGTTTGAGGTGCATGATATTGAATTCATAAGATCATTTTTTTTATCATATTTATAAAATGAGATCAATTAAAACCAATCGCATTATGCAATGCATTGAACTAATTTGACATTGTAACGGTATTATAACGTGTTTCACTGATATTTAATACTTGCTGAATTCATTAAATTCATCTGTACAAAGAGGGCACATTTATTTTTAACCTTTATTACCTTTATTAGTTCATTATCATTTAAAAGGTCTTTAATGCACAGTGTTTCTCCATCATAAGATTTGTACATTCTTGTACAACTGTGCATATTTCGATTTTAAACTGACAATGCTGTCAATTAATAAGTTAATAATACTATTAATATGTAGATATGACTTATGAATATGAATAAGCTCACCCTGAATCTGCTTTACTCAGTCAAAGTCCAACAAAGCTGTTTCCTCAGCACAGATCTGTGAATGGCTGATTTTCCACAAACTTCTAGGTCACACTTTTCGATGGTCCACTATAGTCATTATAATGTCTGTTAGCAGATATTAAGTCTAGTAATAATCTAATTAGAGTGTAGTTGCAAAATAGTTGGTAGAATGTGTAAAGTGGACCATCAAAATACAGTGTTAGCAACTTCTTTTCTGAGAGAACTCATAAAGCGCTGAATGCATGGAAGGGTAATCCTGCAGAAACTGCTCACAGATCAACACACAAAAACATAATCAAACCCAGTATTGTGCAGATCGAAGCCGTGGTTTTGTTGTATTTTAAAGAGCACATGCAGACCGTCGTGTTTTTGATCTTCGGCACTGAGGCTGTCAAATGTCAATAGTCAACACTAACGAAACTCAAAGTAACGTTGATATCATAGCAAATTGTATATAGTTACATACATATTCTAAATTGTGAATATGGAAACACGTTTTCGTTTGTCCACTTTAGACATTCTACTAACTATATGTAACCATAGACTGTAAAAAATATGGACAAAGCGTCTGTGACGTCACCCATAGACTTCTGAAGAACGGGTTTGAGGCCGTTTATGGGGGGTATGGGCGGCGCCATATTTCAATACAAATGTTCAGAAAGTATAACTTACAGGTATGATGTGTTGTGTCAGATCATGGCCGAGACGTCAAATTTCAGGAATTCCACTCGGCGCAGCCTATGCTCGTTGTCAGCTGTCAATCAAGCTGTCAATCGCGCCCTTATTTGTCATACATTTTATATCTAAATACGATCTAAACTAACGAGTTAGAAAAAAATTCACCCCCCTCACAGTTGTCAGGCACTCGGAACCTATCGAAAAATACAATAAAAGTCCATGGGACCAACCTGTAAAAACATGAATTTATGCTGTGAAAACGGACATTTTAACATGGGGGTGTATGGACATTTGCTCCCTTTTGGGACCTGCCCCTAGCGGATTTTCGATGTATTGCAGTTTTTCGCACTTCCGGGTAGGCTTCATTTTTCAGATCAGAATGTTGCCGCTTGTATGTAACTTTGCAACTACATGTCAGCTAACTCTGGGTTGGGGTTAGTGTCTAAAGTTTATTTATTATTAGGATAAACCCCTTGAGATGTATCATCTCGTTTTCGAGGGGGTCCCAACATATAACACAATAATTACACAACCACAGAGAAGTGAAAAATCAAAACAAAACAAAACAAAACAAAAACAAAAAAACAACAACAACACCTGCATATATTCATAAAAAAATTACAAACCACCAAAAGGCCTACCCTGGTAATCCAGAGTTCTCGCGAGAGCACAAGTTGAATTTGCTCAGCGAGTTACTCTGGTGTCGAGTAACGATGCTCATTAAATATGCCCCTCGATCTGAGCTGCACCAATCACATCGGGTTATCTGATATAGGCGGGCCAGAGGTGAGCTAAACAGAAGACGACAGCGCTGTGACGTCGAAGTCATTAGTAAACATTGCATGATGGCTATGGATGAACACCAGTTGTTTGAAACGGCTTTGGCCGCTACAATGAACGAGTTAAGACTTGGCTTTTTATCTAAAACAGGAACAGAAGGCGCCGCTCGAATCGTTCCTTTGCAAGAAGGAAGTTCTGCTGTTTTGCCGACCGGATACAGTAAGAGTCTAATCTACCAGTTAGCTCCGCTGGTAGCTAAGCGTATGGGGTTTATTGTTGTGATTGGTCGTAGTGTTATCCAATTGCGTGCAGTGAGATTTTCAAATGCATGCTTGGTGCCGCCCCTCGAGCTGGCCGATTTTCATTAGTCGACGCCAGACCATTAATCTTTTAGATTTAGGTCTGGATTTCCAGGCTACAAAAGGCCAAGATGGTCAATAATAAGTAAATGAGTAAACAGTTGAGTATGAGTACATGTTTAACTACTGTCAGATATAAACATTAGGTATGCGCAGTAGATCTGAAAATTGTATGCATCTTTAGTAACAAAGGCAATTTATCCTAAAGTGAGCAGACAAGGCATGTTTAAACAAACCAAGTAAAGAAATTGATCTTATTTCCACAGATAGATTCTTCCAATCTGCTGGAGCCTTAAACTTAAAAGCTCTTTTGCCAATTGTTTTTTTAACTCGCTGGACAGAGAAATAAACTCGAGTAGAGTGCCGCACCTCATCATTTGGTGTATAAGGTACAAGATACTGTTTTAAATACGGAGGATAATTGAAGTAAATACATTTAAATATAAGTTGAAGCCAATGAGTGTGTCTTCTACTACTTAGAGATGGCCAATTAAGTGCATTATACATTATACAATGATGAGTGAGATAAGGACATCCAAGAGCAAATCTGCAAAGTCTATTATATACTGTGTTAAGTGGAGCAAGGTCTGAGTTAAATGCATTTTGGTAAACAACATCACAATAATCAATAATTGGAAGTATAAGTAAGTTGAGAGGCAAGTTTTATACGAACACTGCGCGTAAAGCAATTCCGAGCACGATATAAAATATTGATTCCAAAGTTCACTTTACGTACTGTAACACTTGCTCGATGTGTAATTTGAATGAGAGTTCAGTATCGTAGTATCGGTTAGTAGAATAAGTTGACATGTAGTTGCAGTTACTTATTAGTTGCTTATTAGTTACATGTAGTTGCATTCTTAGTTATTATGTCTAAATAAAGTGTTACTGTGAATATGAAGTATTATAATTTAGTACAAATATTAACAAATTTAATTAAAATGATGGCAGATGTAACTTTTGTCACTAAAACTTTTTGCCACACATCAACAGATTTCTCTCATACCTCATTTCACCCTGTATATGGGATTTTATATATAGAAAGGTTTTTAAAGCTACAACCAATTTTTGGTAATTATCGGGTGACCCGGCCTCAGACCTGCACCAATTAGCCGATGGCTGGTGGAGGCTTTGGGTCAGAACTGTAATGCCGTTACCTGTGTGCTTACTGTACGTATGATACAAGAAGGAAAAAAGTGAAGGAAAAAAGCTTTTCCTCAGAGCATCTCACAAAATAATTGAAACCGAACAGCATCTATCATCATAAACAGACCTTATAGGAATATTCAGCATTAAATACAAACTCAACTCAATGGAGAATCTCACAAATACAAGTTTAAGTCTCATTTCACCCCCAAAAAATAAAAAAATAAAAAATGAAATTTTATTTTGTATGAATTAAACAATAATGTATAAATATTGTAAACTTAAATACTGTAATATTGTATAAATATGTAAAAACTAAAAAAATGTAATTATCTAAAACATTGAATAGTATTATTTTCTGACTTACAGTAGGCCTAATGAGAATAAGATATGCTTTAGCATATTAAATAATGAGACAAAAATAAGGAGAGTTATTTTTGACTCTCATTTGACACAAAATCTGAATTTTTTCATCTCAGGAATATTGCCCGGATTAGGCCTTTTCTTTCATTACCTGATGCAGAAAGGCTTGTCCATGCACTCGTTACCTCTAGGGTTGATTATTGTAATGCCCTTTATCTTGGCCTACCTGCAAAGTCTATTAAGCGCCTGCAACACATCCAGAACTCAGCTGCACGTGTTCTTACACATACTCCTTCTCGTCAGCTTATCTCTGGGCTGCTTAGGAACCTGCGTTGGCTTCCGGTCCATGCCCGTATTGATTTTAAAACTCTTATTTTAACATATAAAGCTGAACAAGGAACTGCACCATCATATATATATGTGATTTAATTACCTTTAACTGTTAGGAATGCCCCAACATTAGGTAGTTTTAAGACACAGTTAAAACCCCATCTTTTTAAGATAGTGTTTGTGTCTTAATTGGAGACACTGGATGTATATTGTATTCTAACCCTTGTTGGAATTATTATTATTATCATTTTTTTTATATACTTTTGTTCTGTACTTTTTGTAGCGCTTCGGGTATAAGAAAAGCACAATTTAAATAAAATGTATATATATATATATATAATCATATACAAAACTTTAAATATTGTGCATGAGTCATATTGACAATTTATGGTGTACTTATTGTTTGACAATATGACTATGTTATGTACTATTGTTGAATGGAAAAAAGCTGCATGAAGATCCTCAAAAAAAAATCTCCTTTTGTGTTTTAAACAAAAATTCCAGACTACGGGTGTGAAACGATATGAGAGAGAAAATAATGACACAATAATGATTTGAGTGAATTATTCCATGATTAAACAATGATTAAACAATATTTTTTTTCCTGGCCAGTTCTGTAAGAAACTGGAAAACAGCGGTCCGTGAATGGCGTGCAAACATGAACATTTCTTGATCCATCTCTGTCTCTCTGTCTGTTTGCCTGCAGGGACTTTGCTTCACTCATTCTGCTCACAGAGGTCTTGCCTGCAGGCAGCCAGAGAGCCAAAGCAGCAACAAAACAGCTTGCTACAGGCTTCTTCACTACACTCCATTCTAACACACAGACGGTAATCGAATCCTCTGATTTCACTAATGCACACAACGCACACTTGAAGAAACACAAAGACACTTTAGACACTGTTTGAGGCCTCTTATTCCTCTTATTTATTGTTTTGATGCTTAATTCCCAGTGCAGATCAGCTGCTTGTGATATGAGATGAGAGCCACTCACTGCTAAAGTGCTAGTACTGGTTTTTGCCAAAAAAATTCAGGTTAGTGGCATAAAATCTTTCAAAGATAATCAGACTTCTATTTTGAGGCATGTAGCAAGTAAAATAGATAGATATCCATATATATTATACACACAAACATGAATAAATTATTATTATTACCTAATATGAAAAAGCCAAGAATGCAACAAATCTATGCTGTATGCAAAAACATACTGTCCTGATTCAGAATGGAAAAATGTTTATTCATGATTTCAGTGTTAAATCAGATGCAAACTTCTTCCGTTCACATGGCTACAGATGAGTCATCATCTCCTGTAAACAGGTATCAGCAGCATCACACTAGAACATGAGACACTGTGTGGGAGATCATCTCGCCAGGGGGTTGCTATGCTGTTGCTAAGGTGTTCTGAGTGTTTTAACACTTTGCTGTGTGGTTACTAGGTTATTCCAGGTGGTTTCCAGGGTGTTGCTATGCAGTTGCTGTAGCATTCTAAATGTTCTAACACAACTATATGTTTACCTAGTTGTTGCCAGGGCGTTGCTAAGGTGTTCTGAGTGTTTTAACACTGGTATGTGCTGATCTGGTTGTTGCCAAGGTGTTGCTATGCAGTTGCAAAGGTTTTTTGAGTTTTTAACATTTTGCTGTGCAGATACTGTAGGTTATTATGGGTGGTTGCCAGGGTGTTGCTATGAAGTTGCTAAAACATTCTGAGTGTTTTAACACTTTGCTATATGCTTACCTGTGGCCAGTGGCAAAAAAACTGCTAAGTCTAGTCTTAAAAGTTAGTCACCCAATTTTTTTTCTTCAAGACTGGTTCAAACTTTTTAAAGTCAGTGACATAACAGGTAGAACGGTCTCATTTGAATCAGAAAAGTAAGACTGATCGCCTCATGTCTTACTGTTGGTTGGTCAAACTAGTTTTGACTTGAGTCACAGTCTTAACTTAGTGGCTAATTTTATGCTACTGGCCCCAGGGTGTTGCTTTGCTGTTGCTAATGTGTTCTGAGTGTTTTAACACTTTGCTGTGCAGTTAATAGGTTATTCCGGGTAGTTGCCAGGGTGTTGCTATGCAGTTGCTGAAGCATTCTGAGTGTTTTAACACTTTATGTGCCTACCTGGTTGTTGCCAGGGTGTTGCTATGCAGTGCCTGCTGTGTTCTGAGTGTTTTAACACTTGGCTATGCAGTTACTTAGTTGTTGACAGGGCACTGCTATGCTGTTGTTAAGGTGTTATGAGTCGTTTAGCACGTTGCTATGTGCTTACCTGGCTATTGCCAGGGTGTTGCTAAGGTGTTCTGAGTGTTTTAACACTTTGGTATGTGCTTATCTGGTTGTTGCAAATGTGTTGCAAAGGTGTTCTTAGTTTTTTTAACAATTGACTGTGTGGTTACTACTGTAGGTTATTCTGGGTGGTTGCCAGGGTGTTGCTATGCAATTGCTAACGCATTTTGAGTGTTTTAACACTTTGCTATATGCTTACCTGGTTGTGGCCAGGGTGTTACTATGCTGTTCCTGAGGTGTTCTGAGTGTCTGAATCACTAATAGCTGCAGTACTAGTGATGCTTGCCTTAAACACAACTGAATACACTAAAATAAGATCTGAGTAAAGACTGACATTATAGATGAACAACTTCTGCAGGTCCATGAGGCGGAAGGCAGCTCTCCTCACCAGTTCAAGCTGGCTCTCTGCCATTCCTGAAGGTGACAGCAATAGTGCCGACGTTTCATTGCAGGATGCACGCACACACTCGCGCCGAGGGTGTCTGTGAATCTCAATGTCAACTGTGTTACAGCGTTTACAACTCGACAGAGTCAAGTTGACTCAGCACATTCCTTTCCCGGTGGTCAGAGTAAGACGGAGATGAAGAAATTAAGTGTGAAGCGGAGCAGCCTAACTGAACCCTGCCAGAGTGCCGCTGTTCCGACACTAATTATTGATTGGATGATTAGGGCAGATGAAGAGATCTCTTTTTGAAAGCGCGGCCTGTGATTGTGCATCCCGCACGCGGCTACAGAGCAAGCGCAAGTGAGCGATGGAGCAATCGATACTTTCAATCACGTTGAAGAGCGTTGCTGTCAGTCACGCTATAGTGAGGTGATTAGGATTGAGTCTTAAGACAGTGAATAAGTTCCCGCGGCTCTCTCCGGAGCCTCCTTCAGTTTCCCGGGCACCTAATGAACTCACACGGAGCGGCACGGCATTCTGTCTGCGCTGATCCTGCAGTCAGACCAAACTAGCACAGCGGTGCACGAGGGATAACACACGTTACTCAACATCACCAAAAAACGGGTTTGTTCTGACTCTGAATTCTGATTGGATCAGCTGCGTTTAAAGTCATAAACCTTTGACTGCACATTCTATTAATGCAAAAATAAACAGCCTACATTTAAAGGGATAGTTCACCCAAAAATGAAAAATTATTTACACACCCTCAAGTTGTTCCAAACCTGTATGAATTTCTTTCTTGAAGAATATGGAAGTCATAATACTATGGAAGTCAATGAGGTCCATCAACTGTTTGGTTACCAACATTCTTCAAAATATCTTTTGTGTTCGGCAGAACAAAGAAACTCATACAGGTTTGGAACAACTTGACAGTGAATAAATGATAACAGAACTATCCCAGGTGAAAAAGATGTACTATTAAATGCATTAAAAATGTACTTGAGTATGTTTTTAGTACAATACAAATATACTATAATGTATTTTTAATACATTTAACACATTTGATCATCTGGGATCCCTTTAAGACTATATTACTTGGTAAAAAAAAAAATCTAATTATTTAGATTATAATTAGGCCTGGTTTCATAGACAGAGCTTAGATTAAGCCAGGATTAGGCCTTGGGTCAATTGGGGCATTTAAGTAGCTTTTATAAATGTGCCTTAGAAAAAAAGCATTACTGGTGTGCATCTAGAGACAAAACAATGGCAGTGATATATTAATAATAATAATAATAATTTATTTCTAAAGCACATTTAAAAACAACACGAGTTGACCAAAGTGCTTTACAGACTCAACATCTCAACAGCATTACACAAACATCAAACGACACAACAAGACACTCAACACCACATGTAAGAACAGTTAAAAGCAGCAGAAAATAAATAAGTCTTCAACATAGATTTAAAACCCTCAATAGAGTCGCAGGATTTGATATATACAGGGAGACTATTGCAAAGACTCGGTGCCGCCACCGAAAAGGCTCGATCTCCCTTTGTTTTCAATCGAGATTTTGGAACCTTTAAAACTAGGTTTAAAACCTTTAAAATCTTGTATTTGAAGATATGCGAGTTCAAGTTGCTTTCAGTAAAAACAGCTCAAACATGCATTTTAGTCTGGGACTAGATTTAAGCCTTGTCTGTGAAACCAGGGGTTCAAGTGGTAAATTAAAGTAATTAATTAAAGTATTATTTGTGCTGTTCTTTTTTTTTGTTTTTTTTAAAGCAATAATCCACAAGATTCTGTATGTTACATTGATTTTACCATGGTAACTGTACCGAAACTGTAAATCACTGTAACACATGGTCTCTTGTGGCTTATTTCTTTAATAAGCAGCAGCTGGGAGAAGCAGATGAGAGGTTCATATGAAGGGTGTAGACTGGAGCTTGTCATGGAGAATCTGTCAAAGGAGGAGCGACGAGCACAGGTAGTGGCATTATTTATCAAACAGAAGTCATTCATCATCATCTGAAGTCAACATGAAATCAGATTTCTATTTCCATATTTAGCACAAATTCCTGTATTAATAGTCTTATTTTGCGTGATTCCAAAATAATAAAAAATCATGAAAATATAATAATAAGTAAAATGGTTGATTGGCATTTCACGTTGACTTTAACAAATCCTGGTTAAACGGTGTGTGTTTATATGTGTTTGCATGTGCAGGAAAGGACAGATAAAATCTACAATTCTGCAGTGAAAACAAGCAGATGCACTACATACAGGTATGAACGGTTTGTTTTAATTTTTCCTCAAGCGAAAGTCTGAATTCTAATGAGCAAAGCTGAAGAGGCATATTGAAATCGTTAAGCAGAAAATCCTTGACCTTCTTCATCTGTGTAAAAAAAGAAGAAGAAAAAAAAAAACAGAAAGCAAAACAAACTCTGTCTGGCTCTCTCTTACGCCGACTGTCAACATGTCTCTTGATGTGGCAGCATCAGACTGTGTTTATTGTGTTGCTTCGGTGTGATAATAACTGTAATCGCTGTGTGGGAATTAGTGGAGAGTATCTAGTGGAGAGAGACAGCGAGAGAGAGCGAGAGAGAGAGACAGATTGACAGAGATTAGAGGTGGGCTCTGCTGCTGTCTCTTTGTGTGGTGCCTGTCTGTCAGCCAAGAAAAGAAGAAGAAAACGCTGCTCTGCCTGTCTCTCCGAGTGCTGATCTTGTCCTTGTCAGCCTTAAAAAAAGGGCTCTGAGCCAGAATGCCTCATTGTGCGCCAGTGATTCCAAAGGCGGATACCACAAAACACATTAAGGGGAGGATGCACATACATATACTGTAAACAAAAAAAAACATTTCCTGCCAATATATGCATTGAATTGTACAGCAATGATGCATTCATTGATAAAAAGTCACAAAGATCCTAAGCAGCACAACTGTTTTCAACATTGATAATAATAACAAATGTATCTTGAGCAGCAAATTAGCATATTAGAATGATTTGTGAAGGATCATGTGACACTGAAGACTGGAGAAAATTCAGCATTGCATCACAGGAATAAATTACATTTTACCATATATTCATATGGGAAACAATTATTTGATAAATGTAATATTATTTCACAATATTACTGTATTTTTGGTCTTCCTTCAAATACATTTAAAAAAAAATCTCACCAACCCCAAACTTTTGAACGGCGCGTTATATCAGCCTCCGTACATATGAGCATAATAAAGCTCTGGCAATCTAAAAAGCTTCTATTCGTTATCGTGCCAATAAAGCCACTAGAATCTGACAGAGGAATCAGACAGAGCTGAACACATCAAGCGAGATTAAAAAAGCGTTGAGAAAACCGGTCCGATTTCTTGCACGCCTCCCCCCTCCCCCATCCGCTCCCCTTCCCCTCAGCCTGACATCGGCTGGCTTTTGAGGGAGCCGCTGACTTGTTAGTACTCTAAGCAACACGAGGAACAGATGTGTCCCTGGCAGTGGATGGATGGTCACACTCCATCTGGCCAGTGCAGCTCTGGACAGGGATGATGAATACAGCTTCATCACTGAATGACTGTCATCAATCCGTTCTCTCTGACAGCATCAGGCCCCAGGTGGAGCCGCCCAGAGAGAGGCCATTCCAGAATACAGGTCAATCAGCACCAGCCCAAGCCAATATTAGCTCTCGATATATAGAACGCTGGACGCATTATGCCATGAGATCGACTCTTACACCGTGTCCTAACTACACGCGACATAAAAGGTATCTTTTCCATGTTAATGAGAGTGTTTGTCCTAACCAGCCGCGACGGCGGCACGCGACGATTCTATTTTAGAAATGGTTTCTATTTTTCTGCGACAAACACAAAGTGTAGCAATGATAATCTCAGGTACTGTTTATGTGCTTTATTTAATGTTAAAAGCGTGCAATGTGACTTTGAATATCATTTAGGGCTCCAGCTTTGCAGCTGTAAAAGCAACAATGGATAATTCACCTCAGATCTTGAATTAAACAAATGGAAACAAGAACGTTCAAACTGTGAACAAACAAGAGGATTCTTTGACAAAGATTGTTTTAGTATCTCAGTAGCCTATGTATTTAAATGGTGTAATATTTGTGAATTTGATTATGTAGCTACTTATAGGGCTGCAACAAACGATTATTTTGATAATCGATTAATCTAACGATTATTACAACGATTAATCGACTAATCGTCGATTATTCCGCCGACTAATCAGTAAGTTTGGAACGATTATTCAGCTTTTTCAATTAGTTAAAACACTGAGTTATACATATTCTAACTATAATATAAAAAAAGAAAGAAAATCACTTCAGCTTTTGAAATGGTTGTTTTAATGAACTTTGAGCCAACTAAACAGGTCATGCTCTTTAAGTTTTCAGATTTCGGTCCAACTCAAATCTCACACAAATGCTCTCTAAGCATTGTTTAAATATTCTGTTCTCTTTCAATAGAAAAAAATTAACAAATTAATCAGCCGCATAACAGACAAACTTAATCTGCAAACAATTATAAGTATAAAATAAAATAAAAATTGACATGACAATTGAGCTGACAGAGACATTCTCATTCACCTTTTAATTTACAGTATGAAAAAGTAACTGACATGATATTCTTCATAACATCTCCTTTTGTAAGTCTTCATGAATATGGATCAAAATACAGGCAAGTGATAAGACCGTAATACCTAATAGTGTTACAATAATAAAAACAGCCCTGACTCCTAAGCTCGATCAAGCTTTATTCTATGCAAAAATAAATCACCACATTACTGTAATTATATTATTATGGTTAATATTATTACTATTATTAGTAGTATTGCATTCTCTAATAAAGAGATTTACTGCTAGTTATTTAGCTCCAGCTGGAGAACATTCACCTCTCACCGGCTCCTCTTGTTTCCTCTTTAAGTGCTTTAACATGCATGTTGTGCTCCCGTGAAAAGCAAGTTCCGCCTTGCATGTATTGCACACGACAGCATTCTTGGTTTGAAGTTTTGTGAAACTTTCACACACCTTGCTAGTTCGGATTCGTTTGCACTCCGTCATAATTCGCGCTGTGTTTTCTTCTACCACAATAGCATTTGTAAGGGCTGCATTACACTACAGCGCCGTAGCGCTCAAATCGCGATATTGCAGGCCCTTACATTAGGTCACGTGAGATCAAACGACTACTCGACAAAAATATATTTTGTCGAAATTTTTTTATTGTCGACTAATCGTTTCAGCCCTAGCTACTTATCCATTTTCTTGCAAGTGCCATCAAGATTACTCTCTGGTGCCGTGCACTCGCCGCGAGACTCCGCCCACACGCTGTTCTGATTGGCTGTGGGTTTTGATTGATTTTGATGCATCTCGCAGTCGCGTAGCATCTGGTTAGGACACTGTGTAAGCTTCACAAGAGAGCGATCGGGTGAGGAAAGATGGGCTAAATCACAAGGCTTTGATGTAGACGCCGTGGATTTATGTGCACGCAGGAGGCTAACACCATGTTTTCCGACGGAATAAGAATGAAAGACAAAGCAATGCTAGAAAAGAGACCTGTGAACAGACAGAGCTAGTTAACCATCTAACGAATATAGTGCCATAGTGAGCGGCCTTGGTTTTTGTCAAAAAATGTTTCAAGCAAGATTTTTAAGCCTTGAAGTAAACCAGCTCTGTTAATCACGTTACAAACATTAATTTATAGCAAATAGGTGTTTTGCACATCAGAAACAAAGACAAGGGCGTTCTGCACACATGTGCACACTGAACAAAACTGGCTTTGAAACAATTTCCACTCAGAAGTTTCACAAATCATTACAAAGAAACAGCAAGTGTGACACATTGAATTAAACATGAATTGGTAACACTTTGCAATAAGGTTTCATTCATTAACATTAGTTATCTACATTAGTTAACATGAACTAACAATGAAAGTACTTCTAAAGTATTTATTCATCTGTTAATTTCAACATTTCATAATGCATTATCAAAACTTCTGTTAATGTTATTTAATGGATCTGATCTAACATGAACAGTTGTACTTTTATTAACTAACGTTAACAAAGATTAATAAATACTTTAACAAATGTATTGCTCATTGTTAGTTTATATTAGTCAATGCATTAACTATCGTTAACTAATGGGACCTTATTGTAAAGTACCCGTGAAATTCTGAAGTGGAAAGACTGAACTAGTATTTTCTTGTAAAATGGACTATTAATGTTTGTTTTATTTACAACTTAAAAAAAAAAATTTTTACAGTGTATAATATACAATCGTTTGTAAAGGAATGCATGAACTGATAAAACGTTCACATTAAATGCAAATTCGCTATGGTTAAGCATCTCCCAAATATAAACGTAAGCATTGCAAATAACAATCAAATCAGCAATGTACAATATAACTGCCAATATGACATTTTAATGAATATGAGTTTAAAATATAGTTTATTTGAAGACTATTGCACAATATTTAAATATACATGTTTTTGAGAGTATATGGAGACCAACTTGATTATGTCATTTGCAATGCATCATGGGAGTGGCCAGTTGCTACTGAGCTCTTTTCGCGTTATTTACGCTTCCATTATTTTCCACTGTGACTATGGTTATGGAGATAGCTTTATAGAGTGGATAAACATGAAATCAACAATTAAACATGATTGGATTTTTTTTTTTTTTTTTTTGGCCATCCAATATGGGTTTTTCAGTAAACAATTCTTATGTTATTTTATTAGTAGTTATTTTAAATTATTTTTATTTTATTTTTTATTTAATAATTATTTATAGTTATACTGAGTAGGAACGTTGTATTTGTTATGTATTTTGTGTTGTTCCTTTGGATAGTATAACAAAATTGCATATAAAAACAACAACTAATTGAACTTAAAATTAAATGAAATTCCCCTAAAATATTTTAAAACAGAAATTTCTCATTATCCATGCACAACAGATACACAAAGAGCTAATGCTCCTATATAGAACAACAGTCTCAGGTTCCAGAAGTAAAAAGCTCATTCATTCTTTCCATAAGGGAATTGATTTTGAACAATAACTCATAACCCTTTAAAGACAGCGCTACTGTGAGCTACGAGGGTGTTAATACATGGTATTTGCTTCTGTTGAAGCCGTCGGCCCGCAATATTTCAACTTATTTTTTAAATAATCGTGTTTGACAGTGGAATTCCTGGTGAAAAACTGCATTACCCATGATGCTCTACAGACAATTACACCAATCAGAGAGTTGAAAAAATCAAAAGAGCTCCAACCTACTCCCATGAAGCACTGCGAATGATCGAGTCGATCTCCATACACTCTCAAAATACTGAAATGTGTTTATGCATATCTTGCAATAATTTTAAAATATATTGTTTTTATACAAATAATCAACATTTGTAAATGAGTTTTTAATTATGCTGTTCACAATGCTTTACGGGATTGTAGTTTTTTCCCTCTCTAAAACCGTTAAGTACCTTGTATCATTAAGTAGTTGAGTCTTGTATCTTTGTCTTTTTGTCCGATTTTCTAAAACTTTTTTGCTGCAAATCAAAGTGTGTAAGGTCATAAGATTAAATTTGTTGCTGATTGGCTTGGTTCATGGCTTATAACTCTTTAACGAAGACTATTTTAAAATCCCTATGGGAAAAACGAATGAAAAAATACTTCTGGAACCAGCGCCGCTGAAAAAGGGGGCGGGCACTGTTGCACTTTATAATCGACCATTACTGATAAGTCTTCTGGCCTGGCAGAAGTATTATTATAGTTAATACTTACATAATTCCTAAAATCCACCAACAGTCTTGTTGTTAATAATTAGTTTCTGTTTGGCACCACTTGCACTGCTACTGCCATCCTTGTTTAGTATGTATTTTGTAACCGTCTGTAAGGTTGATGCATTGGCAACATGTCTGTAAAGCTTCACTGAATCTATCTTGGAAAGAACTAGATAAAAAGAAAGCCACAGTGTCATCATAGAATCAAATAAAAAGTGCAGTAGTCCTGTAAGGCTATATTAAACTGACAACATATCGTAGGCCTGACCTTGTCATGGTCCATTTTGAATATGTTAACACTCCAGCGTTCCCTTGAACTGTCACAACTTCAGATCCAACACTTTTAATGCTTTCCCAGGGCTGCCTATAATAAATATCTCACTGGACAGCCGCTGGACGTTTCACCTTGTTTCCAGAGCCCTAAACAGCTTCGCAAGAAGATCGAGTCCATTCACCTCCTCCTAGTTTCCACGTCTTTATAACTGTCTGCTATCCTCTTCATCATAGACGTGAAGAAAGAGAAGAAAGAAATAGAGAGAGAGAGAGAGAAAGCTTGTAATAATGAGTTGCAGTATTGGCGATGGGAGGAGGTGATTCAGGGCCTTGATGTCAGCGCGACGAGGACACCTTAGCTAGCACGGGGTGGTTCAATAACACGCGTGTTTATAAATGACACTGGTTCCAGCGGCGTGCTGGGAAATTACACGTCTGAAACCCTGAACCCTGAAGCCACCGCACAGCACGGCACGGCACGCACATGAAAATATCCCCAACATACACATACATGCGTGTACGTATGCTCATACTCAGTTTAGCTAATGCAACCGCCATAGTGCTTAAAGGGATAGTTCACCCAAAAATGAAAATTAGCCCATGATTTACTCACCCTGAAGTCATAGGTGTATATGACATTCTTCGGCGTTATATATTAAAAAATGTCCTGGCTCTTCCAAGCTTGATAATGGGAGTGAATGGCTGTTTGACTGTGGAAGTCCATTAAAGCGCATCTATTGGTGATTATAGTGCTCGACGCGGCTCTGCGGGGGTTAATAATAAAGGCCTTCTGAAGTGAAGCGATGCGTTCGTGTAAGAAAAATATCCATATTTAAAACTTTATCGACTAAAATAACTAGCTTCCAGCAGAAGCTAAACTACGTCCGTACGCATTGATTTACGCCAAAAGAGTAAAACACTTGAACTTTTGTGCGTTATTACGTTGTGCGTCAAGTTCAAGTGTTACTCTTTTGGCATAAATTGATGCGTCCGGCCATAGTTTAGCTAATTTAGATAATTAAATCATGGGCTAATTTTAATTTTTGGGTGAACTATCCCTTTAATGCAACACCCTAGCAACCACATAGCAACACCCTGGCAACCACCCGAGTACTGTATAGTAACCCTCTAGAAACCATCCAGCATATCAATCTGTTTTTCTGATAGCCTATGCTAAACTTTAAAACTACTTTAAACTTCTTTAAACTATAAACTCAGATCATGCTTTCTCGAGTCAACATCAAACTTTTTTTGTATATATTTTAATTTAGTAACGGTTTAGTAAATCTATTGGGTTTTTGTCATTTTTTTATTTTTTATTATTTTTTATTTATGTATTTTTTTATATGCCTATACAGTCATTTTTTTATTTTTGTTTATTTTAGTACATCAAGTTGAGCTAAATGAACATTTTAAATGTTGTCTTGGAAATGTTGTCTTATTTTTTTTTTTTTTTTATGGTTTTAATTTTAGTTAACCATAATAACCCTGGTTGGAGCTTAAAATGGGCATTTATCTGAAACTTGCGCAGTTTAAACCTCAAATCCAGCTTAAACTAAATCCAGCAAACCATGAAAAGCTGAGAGATGAGAAAACCAAAATTTTTTAGGTGGATCGTCTTTCAAATGTAGCATAAACTGATTTATTTTAATGAAACAGTTTAATTCAGATCAATAACGATTCACTGATTCAACAATCAAAGAAACAATTCAATGATTCACCCTGTGCTTTGCATCCAATTAGCTAAATGCTAGTCGGTTGTATATAAATTCTATAAATTTGTGACCAGTTTATTTATATCTCGCAAATTGAGATCATCACAATAAAGTTGTGTAAAAACTAATGATATAATCTGACAGTTATGCACTTAAACAGATACAGTATATTTGTCCCCTTGTATAACGGGAAAAGTAGTTAGCTAACTATGTTTTCTAAATGTTTTCCTTGACTGTACATTAATTATGAGCAGCTTCCAGCGCCGCACCAAGATTACTCTTAAAACTACGACTGCTCTTATCGAAAGATTTGTGATAAATTAGCAATTAATCCTCTTCCTTTACTTGCTGTTTGTGAGTTGGTGGCAGAGAGGAGGCCTATAAATAGCGTTAGCATATGTACTTAGCTGTCAAAGAGAGCAAAGAGGAACAAGGGCCCGAATGACCTCAGTGAGCGCCAGATTCCAAACTCACATACATATTTATTGGCGAGGCTCACCTCTAGTCTCGCTGACAGCAAACCTGAGCTTCCGACTGCAATCCCAGCCAAAGGGAATGTTAAGCTGTTCTTGTGGCGGACTGCAGAGGCTAATATCTCAGATAAGACCCATTTAATCATGCTTTTGTCTTTAAATAGCTAATTATTTTCACCATCACACATGCAGAGGTTTGTTTCACGGCCATTCAGTGACGATTCTGTGTGCGATTCTGCCAAAAGCCGTTTCTATGTGGCACCAGTGAAAAAAATAAACACGCATACAAATCTTTTGTCTATTGCTCTGAGTGTGGTTCTTCTCACGCAGGCTCTAATTAGCCGGGAATTAAACATGCTACACAAAAGCAAGATATCTTCTGCTAAAAATACAGAACAATACCATTTTATTTGGACTGAGAACAGGGCCTGGCCAGCTTCCAGAACCTTCTACACTGCCAGTTAGCAAAAAGATACATGATAATTTACAGACCACCAAATCATGTTTGCGATAATGCGAAAACGGTCACGCAAGTCAGATTTCATGCAAGTGTCTTAAAACAATCAAATTTGATTTGTTTTAAGTCAAGTTTCTATTAAATCAGCATTTGCAACTTGTGCCAGGTTAATAAAGCAATAATATATATTTATTTGACATAAAATTTTGTTAAACATTTTTTTTTATTTGTTTTATTTGTTTTTGAATCGAGTCTGTCAACAATCACTGCGTCTGAAATCTACTACTGTGCAGTTGGCGAAAAACAGTATGTCAAAAGAGTAGCATGTCCGAATACATGCTCCCTATATGTACAAATGTACATATAGGGAGCGAATGGGAAGCGAAAGGTTGATTGGGACACTTTTTCCCATTCATCTCAATGGCAAAAAATGTCCCAATCAACGTGAATTCACCCCTGAAAAACGTATCCGGATGACCTACTACTTCCAGCAAGATTCTGAAGTGTGCATTCGATGGACACTTTACTATCCCATGAGGCCACAGGACAGGATTTATGAATGGCAGTGAATCGACGCAACTGACGCTGGTAGGTCACGTGACAGTTACAACATGTGAACATACGTCCAAATTTCATATTCATACTATATAAAACTTACTTTTTTAACAGTCACAAAGTAAGTTCAGATTCAAATGCAGTACCTACTCAGACAGTATGTGATTTCAGACGCACCGAAGTATTATTCTAATACTCTAAAGCCGCCTTTCACACTGAGATTACCCGGAAAATACACGGATAATGTGTCGTTTCATTTGGGTTCATTCACACTGCCAGTGATTTTCCGGAATCTGTGAGTGCGTTCACACACATCCAGTAAAGACACGTGACGTCAGGATGTGATAACTCCTGTCAGATGTCAGTTCTGCTGATAACTCCTCTTCGTCATTTCTACACGAAGACGAGTCCATACTCCCCAGTAGCACCACTGGGTTTGCCGAGTGACTCGTTCCCCATAATGCCGTAGCATAGGTTGTAGAAAGGCGGGATGGCACGTGCATCATCACTACGACACACCCCT
>NC_138731.1:42141260-42153760 GCF_965113295.1 Leuciscus leuciscus | reverse complement strand
CAGTCCAACCATGGCAAATACATCTTCTTTGTCTAGAGCACCTTTATAACATCTGATTGGTATGAGAGCTTGATATCAATATAGTAACCAGCTGAATCTAAAATGATATGCTACTTATAGGTATTGATCATAACAAGTTGTATAATATGTTAAGTATTATGTTATATATATATATTAAGGCTCTATTTAATGTATGCACGTTATGCACAATGCTCATGGGGTGTAATTCAAGCTATATTTATCATACTTCATCATTCTTGTGCCACAGAGGATGATGTGAAATGCAATTTGATCTCAAAAGAGTCACCTCATAAACTGGCTAAATAATCATTATTATCATTATTATCATAAAACTTTATTTTTCATTAAAATTCCATATATTGCATGGAATCGTTGCAGTGAACATTCCCAAATGGTCAAGACTCATTTGCTTCCACCAAGATCTGTAAATAACACACCACCAACTCGGATGTTTTACTTTGAAACTGTAGCTTCCCACAATAATTTTTTTTATATATTTAAAATACGGTCAAACAACTAAAAACTAAAATCGATAACTTAGAAAAAGTGATAAATTACATTTAGGCTATTTAAGGCGCCATTATCTTTTTATTAAAAAGTTTTAAAAGTATTTTAATATACAGTATCAGCAGTATTGATCTGGCTCAAAAACAATGATGATCTCAATAAGGGTCAAGGCTCAATAAGTATGGAAGTTTAATTCTGCCAATGAATAAAAAAATATGTTTTATCTCACAATTTTGACTTTTTCCCCTTGCAATTATGAGGGGGAAAAAAAGGTCAGAATTGCTAGGTATAAAGTCAGATATGTCAGAATTGTGAGATAAAAAGTTGCTTTTTTATTCCATGGCAGTAGCAAAAAAAAAAAAAAGAAAGAATTAAGAATTCCGAAGTAAAAAAGTAAGAATTGCGAAAATAAAAGTCACAATTAGCTTTTTTTTTTCATAGTTGGAAAGTTTCATAGTTATGACATTAAACTAAAACTTAAACGCATAACCTGTTTAAGCCTATACATGCATATTTTTATACCAAAATTATCCATATGCATGGATTCTTTAAATCTTTTTTGAACATGTTCATTGGAATGAGCCATCTGAACGAAACCAATTCATTCAGACTTCTCAAAGCAGCACAACAATAAGATTTTTGGAAGTTATTGGAGTATGTTTGACAAGAACATTTCAGTCTTTCTACTTGAAAAGTTCATGTTTAATTCAAAGTGTTACTTGCCGTTTCTTAATTATTTTTCAGAAATTTCTGAGTGAACATTTTTCAGTGTAGACATACATTGATAAACATAAATATGATCTAACAATAGCAGGCTTACATAGCACCCATCATTTTACATAGCACCCATCAGGTGTGAGTGTTTGTGGTCTCTATGGCCCTACAACACACTCTCCGCAGAGAGAGAGAGAGAGAGAGAGAGAGAGAGAGAGAGAGAGAGAGAGAGAGAGAGAGAGAGAGAGAGAGAGAGACGGAGGGATGGAGCTGTGTGGTGCGGGGGAGGTGAAGCTGCCGGCTGGGATTAGATACCTGAATCCAATCTTGAGGAGCAGTAGGTTCCAGCCGCGCTAAAGTGTTTTCAGGAGAATTTCTCATGTTCCCCCGCTAGCTGATTACTTCCAGATTTTAGTTCTGCTCCAGTGAAGATGAGCTGCATGGCGCACTTTTTGTCAGCCGTGGTTAAGATGCAGTTTGACACACGAGCCGTCCGGAGATGTGCTGTATAATCACGGTTAAAGGAGGAGAAGAGAGGGAGAGCCACCAGCCAATCATCATATGAAATTGACGTGACATTAAATCATAAAACGCTAGACTATACATGCAGACTGTGAGCTTTGATGTGAAATGATGTGTAAAAGTAAAAGTGACAAGTTGTTTCAGCCAGAGACAGTAACATTGGTGAGCCTTTGGGGTGGGAAGATCTGTTTGTCCAAACAATGAGAGACGGGCAGAGTATTGGGGGAAACCTGTTTGACAACAGCCAGTATATATAGTGGCATTTTCTATTTGGCGACAAAAATCAATGAGTTTGCACTGCAGTGTTTACTAAGATAAATATCACTTTAGTGCTTATACTTAGGGTTTAGGGTTTGATCAAATCACTAACCTTAAGTAATAAGCTTTGGCATGTAACTCGTCCTGCACCGTTTGTGCTCTAGACATGAATGATTCCTCTCATCATGTGACCAGACTTGCAATTTTAAAGCAACACTAAGGATTATTTTTCCCCTTAAAATAATGTTTCCAAAATCGTATCAGTGGTTCATCAACTCGTAACAGGGTGAACGGCACTTTTGCATTCGCTTTGCGGCCCTTTATCTGCTATAACCGCACTATACAAGTTTGCCAGATCGGGTCGCGTTTCTGTAGTTCGAATGAGACATAAGAAACTACAAATTTGACTTGCTTTACGGCAAGCGTTACAATAGTCATTATTTTGTTTTTCTTCGTTTCTGATGTCGCAATACATCATACTTTCATAAAATCAAGCAACATACTCTACCTTGTCTGTGGACATTGTTATTTCCAAAGCCGGTGCTGGATAAACAAATAGCGTGCGTGTGACGGTAGGCTAAATTATTTACGACAGCGGTAATGGACAATTCCGCTTCCAACCTGTAGGGGGACCGAAGAGGAAAAGTTCTTTGGTGTCGCTTTAAACTTGTATAAATTGCAAGTGGAACGTTTGTCAAGAAATTTTTTGTCTGAGGCAATTGCTAATGGTGGTTGCTAATTGGCAAACAATGTGCGCCAGGATCGTACAACATTCAGAAGTGAATTGACGATGCATTTTAAATTCCAATTAAATTCTTGAATTAGCATTCAAAGAAATTTGTTTTTTTAGCAAAAAAAAATCTTCTGTCGAGAGCGATCGACAGATAGAATGAACGATAGAACAATAGAATGATAGAAAGAATGACAGAGCGATTGACAGAATGAACCACAGACAGACAGACAGACAGACAGACAGATATATAGATAGATAGATGGATAGACAGACAGACAGACAGATAGATAGATAGATAGATAGATAGATAGATAGATAGATAGATAGATAGATAGATAGATAGATAGATAGATAGATAGATAGATAGATAGATGAGTGGATTCTAGGGCGTCGCTAGTGTGTTCAGGGTCGTTACTAGGGTGTTGCTAAGAGGTTGCCGGATAGAGAGACAGCTTGATAGATCAGTCAGAAAAGAAACAGCACATCAAATCAGCTTGAAAGATTCAGAGTGAAATTTAGAGTCTCAGAAGAATACGTTTAATGGGAATAACAGTATGTTGGCTTTGACAGGCTAACATGATAAAAGCCTTTCCATCTTCAGCGCTGCTCATTTGATTTGCATTCCAAACACGATTACATTAAACAGCAATTAAAGATTCATCATACAAACATCAGATGTCAAAAACAGCACACACAAAAAAAAGTGCCAGTACCAAAACAGAAGCGTCTTGCTCTGTGTTGCTTAAACTTCTGAGACAGCGGCTAAAACTGTCATGAGGGAGTTGAATCAAAGAGAATGAGCTGTGTCTATTTCTGATGCGACAGGACTAGCGAGCGCTCGTCTTCTCCAAACGTACTCTGTTCTTTTCTACTCTTTGTTTTAAACTAATGTCAGTTCTGCTCTTTTTACTTCTACTCATTAACCTTGCTTGTTCTTCCAACTACACAGGCTTCTCACCGCCGCTCCTCCGACTCCTGTACGGCTCCGCGTCTCTCCTGGGACCCAGAGAATGGAGAGGTTGGTTAATCATATACCCTTAAGCTCTGTGAATTTATCTGCCAAGAGTTTTTTTTTCTCATTCTCAGTTTCTCTCTTCCATCTGCTCGCTTTGTTTTCTTTTTGTTAATATTATCATTTCATTACGGTTACTTTCTTTGACATACGTCCTGAGATCCTCAAAGCGCTTTTTGCTTCACTTGCTCTGAGACAACACAGAGAAATTATTTTTAAAAGTGGCCAAAATACAGTATTCAGGTCATTCATACACTGTAGTACATTATTATGCTCACATTAGCTGTCTTAGTATAATAAATAACATATTTAATCTCACAATTTCTAAAGATGGAAATATAATTTTTTTTTATACTGATAATTAGTTTATAGGTTATTCAATATCACTTTCTACCCTGTTAATCTTTTACAAAATCCGTTTAACAATAGCCAGTTCCGTAATGACATCATCACAGAGGAAGTGACATCATTTTGGCGGGAAAACTATGGATTTTATGAACTCTGTTTTGTTTTTGTGGTATTGCATTCTAAAACATCTGTTTTTTTTTACTGTTGTATACAAAATATGATTAAAAATATGAAAATGAGCTTAAGTTGACGTCCTTGTGTAAGCTGTCAATGCTTCACTGAGCAATGAGCAACTTTAGCTGAAAATGGCCAAAATAGCTGTTTTTACCAAATTATGGTTTCTCTGATTTTTCTCTATGATGGATAGTAGAAAAAATATCATATTTTTAAGCCAATTCAGAAAAATACATAAAAATATATATTATTGCTAAAAAGTACTGAAATATATATTTTTTAAACCATATCACCCTGTCCTACACTAAGCACAGAAACACTTATTTTAAAATGAGCAGTTGTATGTTCTGCTCTCGGTGTGTATTTGAAAAAAGAGATTGAGTCCATCTTTGGCGTTGTCCATCTCAGGAGATGGCTGTGCAATCTCAATAATTCAGCAGTGGAATTGCTACACTGTGTAAACACAGCAGAATACAAGCCAAGCAGCACATCCGCTCTGTCTGTACACCTTCATGACATCACGACCATCAGCTCCAGTTTATGTTGAATATAATCCACACAATTGCGGGCATGGGTGCATGGGAATCATAAGGAATTTAATAATTCTGATTCCAGTTCCTTAATGATTCTTTTAGTACTTTTAGTATCATCAAGCTCCCTTTAAATGAATCTTAATCAGGCTAAATGCCATGTTTAATTTGATGCGAATGATAACGAGGCTGTGAGGAATAGATGTATGGTCTGATTAAATTGACGGCACTAATTGGTGGGATTCACTAGGTGGCAACACTCACAGTTGGGCTGCTGTTTTTAAAGAAGAAGATTGAACAAACAACCAAAGACGGAAGCCACAAAACAAAAACTTATTGAACAGACAGTAGTAAATCCCTCCCATGATAACATAATGTAATTGCATTTATTTAGCACACAGCTCATAAGAGACATGCACAAATCTTTCCCTAAATGAAAAAAGCTAAAAATATGTTGTAAAGATTGAAGTAAGGAAATATATTTTGTATTGTTTAGAATATTATATTAATATAATTAATATAATAGGGCCTTAATATAATTTTTTAAAAGTATATTTTAACCATTATAAATACAAAGTTCTGTCATGAAACTCTAGATGGCGCAGGCTGAAAGGCCCTTAACTGCTCTGCTTGCAATCACATCATTCTCTATAGGACACAGCTGATTGATTCCTGTTATATCAGTAGCCAATGAGCTCACTGCTCAACCTTCAAATACTTGGTCAGCATTTGTTGTAGCAGTTTGCAGCGCACTTTCAGAAGCCCTCCACCTTCCCCAGCTCCACCTGTATAGATCTGCTACGAGTAATTCATGTATGCTATATTGTACAGCAGCACCATGCCTTACTTGCTCACAGCAGCATGTCATGTATGTATTGGCAGTAGCAAGTCCTGTACTTGCTCTGCAGCAGCAATAACAGCAACAGCAGCAGCAATAACCAACAGAAGCAGCAGCAGCAATAACCAACAGCAGCAACAGCAATAAGCAGCAGCACCAATAATCAAGAGCAGCAGCAATAACCAACAGTAGCAGCAGCAATAACCAACAGCAGCAATAAGCAGCAATAACCAACAGCAGCAACAGCAATAAGCAGCAGCAGCAATAATCAAGAGCAGCAGCAATAACCAACAGTAGCAGCAATAATCAAGAGCAGCAGCAATAACCAACAGTAGCAGCAGCAATAACCAACAGCAGCAGCAATAATCAGCAGCAGCAATAACCAACAGCAGCAGCAGCAATAATCAGCAGCAGCAATAACCAACAGCAGCAGCAATAATCAGCAGTAGCAATAACCAACAGCAGCAGCAATAATCAGCAGCAGCAATAACCAACAGCAGCAGCAATAATCAGCAGTAGCAATAACCAACAGCAGGAGCAATAATCAGCAGCAGCAATAACCAACAACAGCAGCAGCAATAATCAACAGCAGCAGCAATAATCAAGAGCAGGAGCAATAATCGACAGCAGTAGCAGTAATAACCAACAGCAGCAGCAATAACCAACAGCAGCAGCAGCAATAATCAACAGCAGCAGCAATAATCGATAGCAGTAGCAGCAATAATCAAGAGCAGCAGCAATAATCGACAGCAGTAGCAGCAATAATCAAGAGCAGCAGCAATAACCAACAGCAGCAGTAGCAGCAATAACCAACAGCAGCAGCAATAATCGACAGCAGTAGTAGCAATAACCAACAGCAGCAGCAGCAATAATCAACAGCAGCAGCAATAATCGACAGCAGTAGCAGCAATAATCAAGAGCAGCAGCAATAATCGACAGCAGTAGCAGCAATAACTGACAGCAGCAGCAATAACCAACAGCAGCAGTAGCAGCAATAACCAACAGCAGCAGCAATAATCGACAGCAGCAGCAATAACCAACAGCAGCAGCAGCAATAACCAACAGCAGCAGCAGCAGCAGCAATAACCAACAGTAGCAGCAGCAATAATCACCAGCAGCAATAACCAACAGCAGCAGCAATAATCAAGAGCAGCAGCAATAACCAACAGCAGCAGCAATAATCAAGAGCAGCAGCAATAACCAACAGCAGCAGCAATAACCAACAGCAGCAGCAGCAATAACCAACAGCAGCAGCAATAACCAACAGCAGCAGCAATAATCAAGAGCAGCAGCAATAACCAACAGCAGCAGTAATAATCAAGAGCAGCAGCAATAACCAACAGCAGCAGTAATAATCAGCAGCAGCAATAACCAACAGCAGCAGCAATAACCAACAGCAGCAGCAATAACCAACAACAGCAGCAATAACCAATAGCAGCAGCAATAACCAACAGCAGCAGCAATAACCAACAGCAGCAGCAGCAATAACCAACAGCAGCAGCAGCAATAACCAACAGCAGCGGCAATAACCAACAGTAGCAGCAGCAATAACCAACAGCAGCAGCAATAATCAAGAGTAGCAGCAGCAATAACCAACAGCAGCAGCAATAATCAAGAGTAGCAGCAATAACCAACAGCAGCAGCAATAATAATCAAGAGCAGCAGCAATAACCAACAGCAGCAATAATCAAGAGCAGCAGCAATAACCAACAGCAGCAGCAATAATCAAGAGCAGCAGCAATAACCAACAGCAGCAATAATCAAGAGCAGCAGCAATAACCAACAGCAGCAGCAATAATCAAGAGTAGCAGCAGCAAAAACCAACAGCAGCAGCAATAACCAACAGCAGCAGCAGCAATAACCAACAGCAGCAGCAATAACCAACCGCAGCAGCAATAACCAACAGTAGCAGCAGCAATAACCAACAGCAGCAGCAATAACCAACAGCAGCAGCAGCAATAACCAACAGCAGCAGCAATAACCAACAGCAGCAGCAATAACCAACAGCAGCAGCAATAACCAACAGTAGCAGCAGCAATAACCAACAGCAGCAGCAATAACCAACAGCAGCAGCAATAACCAACAGCAGCAGCAGCAATAACCAACAGCAGCAGCAGCAATAACCAACAGTAGCAGCAGCAATAACCAACAGCAGCAGCAATAACCAACAGCAGCAGCAGCAATAACCAACAGCAGCAGCAATAACCAACAGCAGCAGCAATAACCAACAGCAGCAGCAGCAATAACCAACAGCAGCAGCAGCAATAACCAACAGTAGCAGCAGCAATAACCAACAGCAGCAGCAATAACCAACAGCAGCAGCAGCAATAACCAACAGCAGCAGCAATAACCAACAGCAGCAGCAGCAATAACCAACAGCAGCAGCAATAACCAACAGCAGCAGCAATAACCAACAGCAGCAGCAGCAATAACCAACAGCAGCAGCAGCAATAACCAACAGTAGCAGCAGCAATAACCAACAGCAGCAGCAATAACCAACAGCAGCAGCAGCAATAACCAACAGCAGCAGCAATAACCAACAGCAGCAGCAGCAATAACCAACAGTAGCAGCAGCAATAATCAGCAGCTGCGTAGCAGATCTATTCTGCCCAGACCAAACATATCAACATTGTCATATCCATTACCATGCCAAACACTACGAGAGTTATCATGACAGACATATATTTTGTCTGAAAGTATATTTTAAAAAATGGCCCAGTAAATAAATGTAAAATCTTAAATATAGTAATGTAAATAATATATATATATATATTTAAAAACTTTATCTGAATACGTCATTTTATATATATATATATAGTACAAGTATATTTATATACACTGTATGTACGCACATACAGTATTTATGTCAATGAATTCTCCGCTGGAATTGCTAATGGAAACAGATGTCATGGAAATTCTGGAATATAATTATTATTCTTTTTTTTACTGTTCTTCAATTCCCAATCCTGCTGTTGTTGTCTACAACATTATATCTCCTTAAATTGTTACGCCAAAGATGTGCACAATTGATAAAGAGATCCCCATATATCAAAACCATAATTTGCCATGGTGATTAACTCATCAAGCTGTTACTATAGTAACAATACCGCAACAGTGGGGTGCAGTCATTACAATTAACCCCGCTCACATTGTCTGTTCTCGTTTAATATCTTTGTCTACGTAACCCATATAGAATTATCAAGGTAGCATGGAAAAGGAAAAAAGAAAAATCTCTTAGGGGGGATTTAAAAAAAAAATGATTTCACAGGCCAGACTCAAAAAGTATTTGAACTGGTGCAATTACTAGAGTCAGGCCACACTTTTGAGACGGCATGCACACTATTTTGAATAAAGTCAAACACAGCAGCGATGCTGATACTTCTTGTCATTAGGGCTTTAATTAGAGCTCTCACCAGAAACAGTCTGTCTCCATTCACGCTCCCTGAAGGAATACACCATGAGCTCTCATTGTGGGCATTAAATGTGCCGTCACTGAACATGTTTTCCTCGCTGTTTATTCAATTTCTCATCCGAGTAAAGCGATTAGCAGCTCTCTGAATGACATTTACAGTGTGTTTGTGTTTGTTGCGTAGGATTTTTGTGAACTTAAACAGAAGCGGTTTAATTGAGAGACGGGCAGTGTTTAAACAAAGAAAATTAACAGCTTGGATCTAAAACACTACTGGGATTTTCCTAGTGCTCATCAGATTTTTTTTTCCCTCCATGACATATATATGGGTGATTCTTCAGTTACTTAAATCAACTATTTAAAAGGAACAGGACATCCAAAAATGAACATTATTTCATTGTTTACTCACCCTCATGTCATTCCAAACCTGCAAAAGAAGGGTGAGTAAATAATGACAGAATTTTCAAGTGAATTATGCCTTTAAACTCTTTCATTCATTCAAATCATGTTTAAAAAAATAAAAAAATAAAAAATCCAACTCTTTCACGTCTTCTTGCGCTTGAACAGACATATTCAAAATAAAATTGTCAAAATGCCGTCTTGGCAAGTCCTTGTAAACAAAGTCAGTTATGTCTTAAGTGACCGTAAACAGTTGAGAAATAAAATGCAAATTTTGTATATTGGATCCGTGCATTAGCTCTTAAAGTGACAGTAGCCTAATATTCCTGCTGCTGTGTGTGTTTTTAATGTTAATCAAACAACAAAAGATAAAGAACAATCACTCATTGCTCTTGACTGATTAACCTTTTTATTTTTATTAAGGATTAATCTATGTAAAAAAAAAAATGTATTGCCAGTAAATTTTCTTAAAGTCGTCATGAAATCAAAATATTTACTTTGTTAGTGCATATTACTAGTCTTGTGGTGAACAAGTAATCTGTGCAAGTTAATACACAGAAAAAAAAAATGTGTTTGTCGTGGTAATCTTTAATCAAAATCTGAAAAGTTTCTTCCGGTCTGGAATGGCGTTCCTTCTCTGATGACGTCAGTTTGACGGCTTGGGTTGAAAACGCTAAACCACTCCCCTCAAACTTGGAAATACGTCACAAAACTGGAGAAAAGTCGTTTGCTACTTCCGGTTCACGGGGACTTTAAGTCACCATCCAATGGCAGGTGTGGCAAAAAGTTAGTTTTAGGCCCTGCATATAAATATCAAATAAACTGACAATATACTTTAAAATTCACAGCACTTGCATTTTGTTGTAATTAGCTTTGAATAAAAGTGTCTGCTAAATGATTAAATGTAAAAATGTAAATTAAGAAAATATAGTTTAAAAAATGCAATGTGTATTTGAGGCCAATTTCCTAAATTTTGTCAAATTTAACCTTTAAATATAAAGAATAACCCTGTGTACATTATGCCACCCTTTACTCATCCTCATGTTGTTCTTAACCATATGCTGGACAAAATAGCACCATACACGTATTATAAAAGTAGTACATGCACTATATTCCAAGTCATATGATAGCTTTCTAGAAGAAACAGACAAAAATGTTTGACATTTGGTTACAAGACACAAGAATCAATTGATAGTCCATTTTCATCCAAAGTCGCAAATTTAACTTACTTTATGCACAAAACTGGAACATTCTGCGGATTAAGCAGCGTTTCCATCCCATGTGTTCAAGAGAACAAAATCGTCACTTCCTGGGAAATTGGCAGAAAATATCTGTGATAAAAATGGATTGTTGATGCAATGGGGCTCTTTTTTTCCGTACATTATAAATTACTTGAAACTGTCATGTTATTTTGTGGATGCCTGGTGTTTGGGAATGCAATCGTGTGAGACACTTCTGGAAGGACATCATACCCAACCATTTTGATAACAGTCTTTGGCCTTGGCATTTCAGAAAGACTAAAAGAACATTTGAGATGCTGTGGTGTATATAGTCCAGTTATCCAATCACATCCACTGTTGAGGCAAAGTCATGTGAGTGTTTTCTTGCGCATCGAGGGATTTATTCGCTAAATGTGTTTCCATCGTAGTTTATGCGCATGTCTTCTTATCGGATAAAAAAAATGATCTGCCTCAATTCAACGTATACCTTTTTATGTTTCATAAAAAAATCATGTTTTTTTTTTTTATCCCATAAAAATAGGTGGATGGAAACATATACTGATGCTTTTTTGTTGTTTTGCAGATCTATATAAGGATTCTTCAAAATTCTTCTGTTTACCACAGAATTATCCATATAAATATATTTTTAATACCAGGTCCATTTCCACTCTGATTATTTTTGCTGTAAGGCTGGATATACTAAATTGTGAATCTGTGTCTGGGTCACGCAGGTTTTTCCCTTCAAGTCTTCAATCATGTCGAGATGGCGTGGGTCCCCTGGCAGTGCGTCTACTTTTCGGTTATGCCACATTTAACTGACTCCTCCTGTCTGCTGCCAACCCGCACCAGCCGCCCGTCCACCCAGATAAACGCAACACGACAGGTGCGCCTGGCTCTCCAAACTCCGCACATGTCCCCTGCCTCACCCCACAATCACAAATGCTGTCGATTCGCTTCACTCCTATGGCCAGTCTTAGGAAGCTTCACCACTCACTGAGATACAGATGTCATGTTTTGGTTTCATATGACTGGCTCCGACAAACAGAATCTGCAGACATTTTGGCACATTCTTCACTGATTTTGGTGGAAATTCATGATAAATACTGACAACTGAAAGACAATCATACTAACCAAAATATTTTCAGGAATTAATTTACCCAAAAAATGAAAATACATATATTTATTTGAATACGTTTATTTGAAATGCCGTAAAATCACACTTAAAATCAGGTGCTATCATGGCAGAAATACAGACGCCATAACAGTTTGTCTATGTAGGTTTTACAGATGAATACTCTGGTAAATAAGTTCCATATGTTTACAGATTGCCGTGACGCTCAGCAGCACAGCGTGTGTGAGGTGTTCATAGAGTGTTAATTATACAGGCTGCTAATAAGTATGTATATGCATAATCGCATAAATCCATAATTACCTAAACAACGTCTCATTACATGCACGTGGTTAGTATTTAAATAGTGCATTTTTGCAGAAGGTTGAGACGAAATCAACTAAACATGTTGTATTTGCTCGATTACAGTTTAATCTCACCAGAAATAAAATAGAATGTTACATTTCATTGATTGAAATTTCAAAGCACACCTAACAATTTCCTACACCTCAAGTCCAATGAGTTTACATGCAATGAATTTAGAGTTTGCATACGGATTTTTCAAATGCAATAGATTGAGTGGAGCATAACTAGATTCATTTATGAACTCAATCGATTTTGTTATAGATATATAGAACAATAGATAAAGATACAGACAGACAATAGATAGATAGATGGATAGATAGATAGATAGATAGATAGATAGA
>NC_138731.1:42101260-42136260 GCF_965113295.1 Leuciscus leuciscus | reverse complement strand
CGTCTGAGCGCGCGCGTGTCGAGGGGTTCGGTGAGCCGCGCGCCTCAGTCATTTAGAGAGCGCCTCGCCGTGCGCGCCGCAGAATACCAATGAGCGGGGTTAAAAAGGCACGGCTCCTCTCGGAGACGACTCTCCTTCTTCCGCGCACCTCCGCCGGGTCTCCACGGACTAATTTTCAAAACCACCTCTTAATGTGGGCTTGTGTCAATCACCTGAACAGACAGCTTCATCCCCAGATATAGAATAGTCCCTACATTAGAGCCATGCACACCGGCTCCTACACAATGGGGCTCCGGCTAAAGGATGAAAAGCCACTTTAATGGCAATTGGGTCTAAAATAATGCGTTATTCATGCGTTCATGCACACATTTACATTATAATGATAAAGGGCCGATATCAAAACGTGTAAAAATATAGGCTTTTCATTTCTGCGTTGGGTTGCGTCGAGAGCACGCACACATGCACGCTTAAGAAGTACACATTTTTGAAAGCAAGGAACAATTTCTTTATTCTCCCTTTCTCCCCCCCCCCCCCCCCCCCCCCCGCCTCGTTCAGATGAGTGACCACTCTGTAAACTTTCATCTGTTCGTGCCGCACGTCTGCTTTCTGACATCTCGTGGCTGTGGCACTTCGGAATCAAACTTCAAAAGAACCAGCCGCTGATAAAAAAATAATACTATGGGAACTCATTTGGCCCTGAAAAGCTGTGTGTTGTAGTCATTTCGCTCCAGACTTTATCACACACCCTTTCAAAGGACGGGGTCTGAGACAGAACGGCGAGGACAGGAAATATCTCATTCAAAAAGGCGCTTGAAGAGAACAATGTTTATCTCGGTGTCTTGTTACTTTCAAGGGGCTGCATTTAAAGAGAGTCATTTGGCTTGCATATTAGAGCCGGGATGATGCTTGATGTTCCTCGTGCAAGAAATGACCGTTTTGGGCGACTAAAACAGCGCTTCTCGACTCTCAGGTCTGTTCTGATAGGGTCGTTGACACTGTGGAAAAACATGGAGAAAAAAACATAGCATACTTTTTTCGTTTTGGCAGTAGAGGCAGTGTTTCCAATCAAACGGAAAAAATTATAATTGCCATATATATTAACATTACACAAAAATTATGTACCTCGCTTTTGAATTTTGGTACTGCGGGGGAAAAAACTTTATTTTGAAAGTTATTTACTGAACAAACTATCAATTTTGGCGATATTTCTGCAACTGGCAGCAACCCACTGCAGTTTGAGGAGCTGTTGTAATGAGTGGAAGAAATTAGAAAAATAAGTTTTTTTATTTGCGGTCCCATTCTCATCCGCTCCGTCTATTTGATGCACATGCATGATCCGACAATCGTTCATTGAAGTCTGTGAAGTTAAACATAGACAAGCTTGATGCTATCAGGATAATCTTTTATGCGAGATGCAAATATATAGTGTGTATATACTCGTGGACTATATATATATACACATATACATATACACACACACACAAGAGTCAACATTTGAAGTGGATCAAAAAAGACAAGAAGGGGTATTGTTCAAAATTCATGTATAACTTTGATGAATGGTTTTGATCCACTTCAAATGTTGACTACTGTATATATATATATATATTTACACACACACTCATTATTACATTAATATATTTTGGTCAATTTTGGTCCTGTATTGGATCGGCAATTTATAAAGTCTGATATCTGAAGTTAAAAAATCTAAAAAATATCCCCATCGCCACAGAAATCAATCGACGGTGTCCTGCTCTTTCTTTTCCGAGTATAATACATATTCAGCGAAACTGTAACTGTCAAGCAAATTTCTGTCTTTGTTTTGGACAGCTCTCTTTCCTCTTGTCTTGTGACAAAATCTCTCAAGCCCATCAAAACTGTTTATGAATGTGTTGTCGGGGAGCTTTAAAGGATTCAGTAGAGGCAGGCAGCTTTGACAGGGCCCAACTCATCAGCATGCCAGCGTATGAAAACATAGAGCGGTACATGAAAGCAGCACACACACACACACACACACACGCACACACACTTGTAGGTAACTTATGAAAAGAGTAGTCCAAGGATAAGTACATTTTTATAGAAAACACAGATGAGTATTTTAATTCACCTCAGTGTTAATAAAAATAGCATTTATGACGCCAGCCACATACAGTATTAGAGCTTTCACGCACACACAAAAAGTGTGTATATCAGATAGAATTAATTGTCCTTGTATGTGGTGCATTGAATACAGAAATGTAAATTTAATTAAAATGCAATTCAATAGCAATTCAACATTTCCAGCACCAAAATCAGAATCATTTCTCTTTTGGGTCTTTAATTAATACAACATACAACCAGACAGATTTTCAAAAAACCCAAGGTCTGTTCGTCCACGAGTACCGATGGGGATTATTGAAGAAATTGTCTTGTCAAGGACTGAAATATTGCAAGTTATTCAAATCTATTAAGAGGAATCTGTGTGAGAATGTACACAAACCAAATAGCGAAGCAAAATTAAATTCACTAACCAGTCAATGGGGAAGATATAAAATAAAAAGTTGTTAACACAAGAAGAGCGCCTGCTAAAGTGGAGAGAAAAGAAACCGAGTATGAATGGCTTTAAATGCTTCACAAAATATTAACGCTGCATTAAGTGCGCCTGGTGAGCTCCTCCTGCTGGGTTCACCAGTGGAGATTACAATACATCATGCATTCAGGATGTCAAAATAAAACATATGACCTGAATAGATCTAGAATTTAACAAATAATGAATTATAAAAAAAAAAAAAGTCTCTCAGGAATTGGTATATTTCTAAACATACACTTAAATTACAAGCATAGCCATTTGTACACTGCATACATTTTATTTAAAAATGTTTTAAAAGGAGCTTTCAATGTATTAGTCATACATTTTTACACTTTCTGAAAGTAATGAAGGATGAATGAATAAGTATGACTGAATAAACTTAAAAATTACACTCAAATTTAACTTAAAGGGGACCAATTACACCCCTTTTCCCAAGAAGTAATACAAGTCTCTTGTGTCCCAGGAATGTGTCTGTGAAGTCTCAGCTCAAAATACCTCACAGATCATTTAGTATAGCATGTCCAAAATGCCCCCTATTTGGGTGGAAGCAAAACACACAGTTTTTGCGTGTGAACCTTTAAATGCAAATGAGCTGCTGCTTTGAGCCTTTACAAATGAGCCTTTACAGTTTTTGCTCCGGATACACCGGCAACAACAAAACCAGAGAATCTCATGCATCCAGAATGTCGGAAATTGTCAGTAGCGGTATTCAGCCTTACATGTTCGAACCGGAGTCAAACTCTGATGGAGAGACTCAGGAAGAAGTTTTAATGCAACTGGATGTTTCTGAATGGTTAGTTGATTCATTTATTTAGTTGTTGTGGAGTTAACTTTATTCAATTTATCGATTAGCATGTTTGTTTGTAAATTGTTGTGCTCATGTGGGAAGTGTACGCCTACAGAGTCAGAGAATATATGCTGCATGGAGATAGAACAGGTATGTGTTTTCATTATTTAAGGTTATAATTTATATAATTATCTTTAGCCGTGCAGCATGCTAACAAGCGGTCGTGAAAAGAAACGCGATTTTGAAACATTCACAAAATATGAAGTGCAATAGTTCTGGATTTGAAGTTTAAGCACAAAAAGTTGGTATCAACCCATTGTTCAAAATCAACTTTTATGCAAATCCAGCGTTGAAGAAGCAGTCTGACTGGGTCAGAGTATCTCTGAAATGGCAAAGATTGTGGGATGCTTCCGGTCAGCAGTGGTGAGAATTTCCCAACAGTGGTCTATGTAGGGACAAACCACAAACCGGTGACCGGGTATTGGACGCCCAAGGCTAATCGATGCACCAGGGTAACGAAGGCTATCCCGTCCGGTCCGAGCCAACAGAAGGTCCACTGTGGCACAAGTCAGATCTCAATCCAATTGAGCATGTGCTGGACCAACAGTTCAATCCACGGTGGCTCTACCTCGCAACCTACAGGCCTTGAATGATCTGCTGCTAATGTCTTGGTGCCAGATACCAGAGGACACCTTCAGGGCTCTTGTAGAGTCCATGCCTCGGCGGGTCGGTGCTGTTTTGGCAGCACGCAGTGGACCAACAGCATATTAGGCAGGTGGTCATAATGTTTTGGCTCATCAGTGTTTATATATATATATATATAGACCCTTTCCAAAAAATTTGAATATCATGGAAAAGTTTATTTATTTCCATAATTCCATTCAAAACGTTAAACTTCCATAGATTATAGATTCAGGACCCACAACTTAAACAATTTCAAGTATTTAGTTGTTTATTTGTACATAATTTGGGCTTCCAGCTCATAAAACCCACGAAAACAGGATTTTACAGTGATACCATGGTCATTGAACCAGGTTTTGGTTATTTTGGCAGTGTGGGCAGGTGCAAATCCTGCTGGAAAATGAAGTCAGCATCTCCATAAAGCTTGCTGAAGGAAGCATGAAGTGCTCTGGAAATGTCCTGGTAGAGACGGCTGCGTTGAGTGGACAGCACAGTGGACCAACACCAGCCGATGACATGGCTCCCCAAACCAACACAGACTGTGGAAACTTCACACTGGACTTCAAGCATCTTGGATTGTGTGCCTCTCCATTCTTCCTCCAGACTCTGGGACTTTGGTTTCCAAATGAGATGCAAAATTTGCTCTCATCAGAAAAGAGGACTTTGGTCCACTGTGCTTTATTAAATCCAGAGTCAACGCAGCCGTCTACCAGGACATTTCCAGAGCACTTCATGCTTCCTTCATTTTCCAGCAGGATTTGCACCTGCCCACACTGCCAAAATAACCAAAACCTGGTTCAATGACCATGGTATTACTGTGTGATTACTGTGTGATTTCATGTAATATTCACATTTTTTGAAATCCTGTTTTCGTGGGTTTTATGAGCTGGAAGCCCAAATTATGTACAAATAAACAACTAAATACTTGAAATCGTTTAAGTTGTGGGCCCTGAATCTATAATCTATGGAAGTTTAACGTTTTGAATGGAATTATGGAAATAAATAAACTTTTCCATGATATTCTAATTTTTTGGAAAGGGTCTGTATTTAGAGGGAGAGAGAGACTTAATTTTCATGCCATAAAGCAGTCCACAAAACTTCACATTAGTCAACTATAAACACACCACCTTAATAGTATTAAAATACAGCACTAAAAAGTGAAACTCATTTCCTTCCATCTACTGCAGAGACACTGTAATTTTCAGCACAACCTTTCCAACATCCCAGCTTCCCACTGGTAAATACAATTTCACTTTCTCATTCATGTGCACGTAACTCAAAATTATGTTTCTGACTCCATTGTAGGCCGTATAAGAGAGCGAGCGTTTCTCTGGTCCCTCCAGAACGCCCTTTTATATCTAAAAGAGAAGGGAGTGACTGGTAAAGTACAGGATTCCTCAGAGTGTCAGCACAAAACTGAATCATTGATTCAAATACAATACTGCTGAGGTGGTTCCAGTCCTCACAGCCATCAGCAGAATCGGCACAGAGCTTCAAATCCAAACAAATATATACACTGACAAATGAGACGTACAGTAAAGGAGAGTGTCCCACCAGAGGCGATTCTAGACCTCGTTGCTTCTCAGCCTTGTTACAAATAAATGATTAATCTGTGATCGCCTCAACCAACCTTAAAACTCTATCATAATGGCTCTTTTCCTATTTGCACAGAGCTGACTACATAGGCAGCATTTCAAGCCATCACAGGTGCACCATCAACAAAAAGGCTGTTCTCTAATGGAATAATCATACCGCATTTTGGCCAGATTGCATATATGCTTCACAGCAAAGACAATCCCATAATTGGAATATATTATATTATATATGCTGGCTATATATGCTGGATATATATGAATGCATACACACAAAAAAAAAAAAAAAAGGTGTAGGATTTACTTCAAAACGATTTTCACTCAGAAATTGCTTCATAAATAATGATAAAGAAAGAAAATGCAGAAAGACTGAAATAGTATTTTCTTGTGAGACGTACTCCAATAATCTGTTACAATTACAATCTTAATGGAGCAAATGGTTTGCAAAGATAAGAGGGAAGTTAGCTAACCAAGCTCAATTTAATGGACAATAGACTCCTTGAGTATTGAGCTTTGTTACTGCCACAGAAAAAACAAGAGCTTTTTCGGATATAACCTTTCATGTGGTGTGTAATACGGCTGTTTGTGAATGTAAAAGGTCTGCAAACTTTCAAAGATCAAAGTGCAGATAAATGGAGTTATTGTCTCCCAAAAGAAAGAACCGATTCTGCCTGAAATGAGTCGTCAGTAATTCCAGTCTCACTTTCTGCTTGAATTTTTGTAGGTTTGTAACACATTTGCATAATGCCAGTCTATGGTTTTCATTGGCTGCTGGAGAACAATGTCTACTTATCCCCGCCCTCAAACACTGTAGCTGTAGCTGAGACTGAAAGAGTTTGGTTCGTGTTGTCGACATGTTGAGAAGACGCTGTTTTCTGCTGCCAAAGAAAATCCACTTTGATGCATTTCAAAAGGATGAGGACTCGCGCAGGAATTGATATGTAAGAACTAGGGTTGCACGATTAATCGCAATAAAACCGCATGCGATTTGGCAAAGGCTGCGATTATTTTAATGCGCAGCTTGTCAGTGGAGTGCGGCTGATTGGTAGTAAATACTGCTCCATCTGAACACCAGAGGGCGCTCTCACGCAAACACGCTAAATATGCGCCGCCACAGAAGTACAATAACGGCGCATCATTCCAGGAAACCCCTATCGCTGTAGCTGAATAAACAGAAGATTGAAACGCTTTGATTAAACATGACATATAAATACACGACTGCCTTATTCTGTGTAAGAAGCACATCATCTCACAGAAGGAGGAGCTCAGCTGTCGTTATGAAGTGAGTTTGGAGTAAATGCATGTTATTAATAGGGGTGTAACGGTTCACAAAATTCACGGTTCGGTTCGATACGATACACTTGTGTCACGGTTCGGTTCGGTACGTTTTAGATAGCCTACAGCAAAAAGAAAGAAATGCCAGAGAAATTTCCTTGATTTATTTTTTTTTATCCTTTTTTTAATTAAAACTAACATAAAACTAACTAAAACTAACAAAGGTTTATTTTAGTTCAGATTAACATTTGAGGGCAGCAATTGTATTCATAATGTTAAAATAAAACCGACGTAATGTTACTTGAAGGCATTATAGCCTACTACTCCTGCCAAACTTCCATGGTTGCAGTTAGTGTTACTACAGTAAATCCATGGTGAATGTTGCTGATCTGTGGACACTGGATAGTTCATTCATGGCACAATGTTTCTTCCAGGTTTCCACGTCAGCGCTGTTTGGTTTGTTAATAACGGAGAAATGTGAATGTTTCTCACTAGATCTCGCAGCGATGTTATTACTTCTGTGGCGAATTCAAATGCTTTCTTTACTGGATCTCTTATTAGCGCTGTGTAGTAACAGTGTCGCATGATCACGATCGGCTCGCGCTGCACTGGTCCAAACCATGGTCCAAACTGATAAACGGTCCTTCAACCACACAATAACGAGCAGTTTCGTTCCGCTTGCATTACGTTTGCCATTTGATGTTGTGGTCGCGCCGGCGTCTCTTACATTATGAGCGCGCTTGACACGCGCAACCCGCCTACATTTGAAATAACGAAATTTTGGTCGGCAGGAAAAATGGTCCAACAAACCGTTCGGTTTGAAAATGCGTACCGAAAACCGAACCGAAAGCCTCGTACCGAACGGTTCAATATGAATACGTGTATTGTTACACGTCAGTGTTGTCTGTTGTTGGACAAGAGGTTCCTAAATGATTCTCGTGTTTGGAAAGATGTTTGACACGTGTTGTTTTTTCAAATGCACGTTATAAGTGACTCAAACTCACAGTGCTTTCAGACGGAGCAGCGTTTACAGAGCCGTACATCAATGACAAACTGCGCATAACAAATAATCGCAGGCTTTGCGATTTCAAAATTGCGATAAGCCAAATTGATTTAAGTGTGATTACATGTAAATTGCGATTAATCGTGCAGCCCTAGTAAGAACCGACGCCACCGTTACTGTTCGTATCTCTGTGTATCAAGTGCTGAGGAAGAGCTGGAGCTGAAATTCAGATATAGTAATGGGCGTTTCGTTTCTGACGCGTGCTGTAAGGAGTCGACCAATCACAACAGACTGGGCCATCTGACCAATCAGAGCAGAGTAGGCTCTAGGAAAGGAGGGGTTTAGAGAGACCGAATTCTTGATTGAATTGTTTCAGACACTGTGAGGAAAGAGGTGATGCTGTAATGTATATTATAAGGAAATTAAAGTGTTTCTTATTTTATTTTTAACTTAGATGCATGTAAAGCTATTGTAGGAGACCTCAAAACAAAATTAGGAGCCCTTTAAAATAGCATAATAAGGGCACTTTAGGAAGTACAGTATGCTCAGAAGTATCACATACTTGCAAACTGTTGGTCTATGGTTTTGCGTAAAGTGTTTCTGGCCTGAAATCCCCAAATCCGTCTCTGCTTCCCACACTGAAGCTTAAACAGGCACGACATCCGCTGTCTTTAGCAGTTCTCCGGACGCTCTGGGAAAACACGCCAGCTCGTGTAGTACTCATCCCTGCTGTGAGTCTGAACACAACATAAAACACAACTTATCTCCCTCACTCATTCCATCAAAATCACTCTTTTTCCTGACTCTATTTTCTCAGTCCGTACTAGAGACGAGAGGGGGAAAAACCCTTCATCCCACATACTGAGTTTGTTCTTTTTCCCCGTTATGGACAGAGATGACACACGACACAAGAAGTGATGAGAAAACTGTGGGGAGGCTTCCAGTAGATTGATTCTCCCATCTCCTCATTCTTTTCTAGTTAGTCTTTTATTGACTACAAAGGTAGGAGCGAGACGTGGAGAGAGGACGGGCCTGGCCTGTTTAATCCTGAGGGCATTGCAGGAAGGTGATCACTTCTTAAGGCCTACAAGGAAATCAGCGGCATGGAGGAGCACTTAAGCTGCTTTAAAACACAGGATGGGAAGAGTTCAGCACCGGTTCTCACTGGGGAGGAAGAGAGACAAAAACAATGAAGACGATTGAAGGAGAAAGAGAGACGGAGAGAATCGTAAGCTAAGATGGTTCAGCAAATGCCATTTTCAACCCGTTTCATGAAGCATATTCCCAAATCAAGCAAGTTATTGATGAACAAGAAAAAAACGAAGGGCAGGATTTTATACATCTGTAATTGATTGGATTGTGAAAAGCGTATGTTACATTCCAGAGTTAGGAGGGATTGTGTGATTAAGATATATAGCTTAAGAACACAGATTTTCTAGTATTGTTGATTATTTTTGTCTTGTTTAAAAAAAAAAAAAAAAAAAAAAACTTTATAAGAGATAAATTATTTTTTGAGATAAATCAGATTTTCCGGGTTTTTTAAAAAATAAATGTTTATACATCTTATATTTAAGCATACACTTCACCGTATGTTACATTCCAGAATTAGGAGGGATTGTGTGATTTGGATATTTAGCTTAAGAACACACATTTTCTAGTATTGGTGATTATTTTTGTCTAGTTTTTCCATAAAAAAAAAACTAACTTTATAAGAGATAAATAATTTTTTGAGATAAATCAGATTTTCCGGGGTTTTTTTTAATAAATGTTTATACATCTTATATTTAAGCATATACTTCACCGTACAGTATGTTACATTCCAGAATTAGGAGGGATTGTGTGATTTGGATATTTAGCTTAAGAACACACATTTTCTAGTATTGGTGATTATTTTTGTCTAGTTTTTCCCAAAAAAAAAAAAAAAAACTAACTTTATAAGAGATAAATTATTTTTTGAGATAAGTCAGATTTTCCTTTTTTTTTTATTATTATTATTTTTTTATACGTTATATTTAAGCATAAACTTCACTAAAAGTGTTGGATGCGTAAAACAGAAAACAATTGCCAAAGGGAAACATATACTTTAAGATTGAATTTTTAATAAATTATTAATAATTTATTTTCTTTAAAAAAAAGTTTTATATTGTATGCAATATTTCTTCTTAGATAAATGTTATTTAGTTTATTTTACTTAAAACAAGAAAAAAACCACTTTAATACTTAAAAATATATTAGTTTCAGTGTGAATCGCAGGAAACATGTCAGAGAATTTCCATCCTCTGTTCACAACAGTGAAAGAATACAGACCTTTATAGATATATATAAAAATGTAAACATCATTCATTCCATGGTTTTTAAATGAAACCGTTTTCATGAATGAAATTCTAAAGGAAGCAGGTGGTTTTGCATGACCAGACGACGGGGTTTCTGTCTTGCTGCATAAAGGACACACAAATAAAACAGACAAAGTCCTTGATCTGACAACTAACTATTCCAGCAGTTCACTGAGTTTGTGTTATTCATCTAATTGTAGGCTCAGTGGATTTCAGGGATTTATATTTACAGATTAAACATCGCACCTGACGTCTAATACCAGCGTTTCGACTTTTACCATTTTCCTCCCGCTCCACATCCCTCTACCCCCGGCCATGTCAGACAGACAGCGACGCCGATTACCCAGTGTCCTCTGGGAGAGACAAGAGGACATGCGGTAATCTCTCACTATCCAGCTTAAACTCCATTGCACTTCAAGGCAGATAAGTCATGTTTATTCAAGGCTAAACCAAATGCATTTCCAAATGTAATTCTTTCTTCTTTCTAGATCTGACACAATGGGAAGAAACAGATATCACCGGCTGTAGTAGTTATATATTACTTCATATGCACCTTGTTACACATTCAGGCACTAGTTGTCAATAGTTAAAATTGGCAGTAACAGCTAACTTCATAATGAACTGTGACAACATGGTTCAAGTTGGCCATGAAAAATAGTCTGACTTTCGCTATATATATATATACAAAATGTATATACAGTACAGGCCAAAAGTCTGGACACATTACTATTTTTAATGTTTTTGAAAGAGGTTTCTTCTGCTCATCAAGCCTGCATTTATTTGATCAAAAATGCAGATTTTTTTTTTAATATTGTGATATATTATTACAATTTAAAATAATTGGTTTTCAATTTATTATACTTTAAATGATCATTTATTTCTGTGATGCAAAGCTGAATTTTCAGGATCATTACTCCAGTCTATCACATGATCCTTTAGAAATCATTCTAATATTCTGATTTATTATGAGTGTTGGACACAGTTCTGCTGCCTAATATATTTGATGAATAAAAGGTTAAAAAGAACTGCATTTATTCAAAATCAAAAAATATTTTCTAATAATATAAATCTTATTTACTATCACTTTTTATCAATTTAACACATCCTTGCTGAATAAAAGTATTGATTTATTTTTAAAAAATTAAAAAAATTAAAATTACTGACCCCAAATTACTGACCAGTAGTGTATATTGTTGTTACAAAAGATTTCTATTTTTAAAACATTTGCTTCTTTTTTTTTCTTTTTTTTACTCATCAAAGTATCCTTTAAAAAGTATCACAGGTTATGAAAAAATATTAAGCAGCAGAACTGTTTCCAACTTTGATAATGAATCATCATATTAGAATGATTTCTAAAGGATCATGTGATAAACTGGAGTAATGATCCTGAAAATTCAGCTTTGCATCACAGAAATAAATGATAATTTAAAGTATAATAAATTGAAAACCAATTATTTTAAATTGTAATAATATATCACAATATTACTTTTTTTTCTGTATTTTTGATCAAATAAATGCAGGCTTGATGAGCAGAAGAAACTTCTTTCAAAAACATTAAAAATAGTAATGTGTCCAAACTTTTGGCCTGTACTGTATATATATATATACATATACACACACACACACACACACACACACACACACACACACACACACACACACACACACACACACACACACACACACACACACACACACACACACACACACACACACACACACACACACACACACACACACACACACACACACACACACACTTATATACATAATCTATAGTAGATATATACAAATCATTTTAAGTTTTGCATACAATTTTTGTAGGAAAATAGTAACTTATCTGGTAAAAATATTTTCATTTGGTAAATTTTCTTCACTTCTCACCATTGTCAGCTGTGACAAAAGGTTAATTTTGGACCCTGGTTACATTTGCATGTCACGTTATCAACTAACACAAAGGTTATAACACAGCAATGTTGGTTTACCGATTGTTTTGATATTAATTTCCGTTTACACCGGCGTCTTCCAGGACACTTGATCACAGGCCACACACACACACACACACACACACGTGTTCCTTCAAGCCTTTACATTCACACCGTCAAATGCGTGAGCGCAATGCACAAAGCATCTGCCGCATTAACCTGTTCACCTTCACGCATGTGCAGCACTCGTGAAGGAGGAACATCCATCCCACACAACAAATCTCTCTCATAATGAGGCTCTTTCCTCTAGAAAACTACAACTTTGTAGCATCTATTACAGAGGAAATGAGTGCTGTTTAGCACTAAACTCTCCTAAACCGCCCCCTGTGAGGTGTGTATCAACACACAGCTGGAGCAGTGATGATAAAACGCCCACAATACATTTGAGGGGATAAAATATGGAATTAAAGTGTGTGATAGATATGACTTCAGTGGAGAGGGAGAACAAAAAGTAAACTCTAGATAGAGCCGAAAGGTCAGCGGCCGCCGTCATGTTTGAAAATGATGAGCGACACGTGGAAAGCGTTGGTGGGCTCTCGGAGTCGGAGCAAAGGAGCCGGCTGTCCGAACGCATTTCCAAGTCTGAGAGAGCGACTTTAAAATTAATGAAGGGGGGAACTCTGACTTTTAGTCAATGTAAAATTTTCATTAATGTTATTATTCCGTTGTCTGTGTGGTGCAGAATTTATATCACTTCACGATCCGCGCTCGGAATTTTTATGCCCTGAATCTCGAAAATCACTGGAGTCACGGAGGAGATGGTGGGAGTGAAACAAAGAAAGAAAACTTCTTTTCTAAAGGTCTACACACTGCAGAAAATCTGATTCTTCATCAGTATTTTTGTCTGGTTTTCCAAGTTTGTGAAATCACTGTGGATGACTTGTTTTCATAGACTGTGTCTTGATAATAAATAAGTGCATTTTGTCTTTCTGCACAGATTTTTTCCACTTGTTTTATATGTGAACTGGTTTTATTTGCCAGTGCAGCGACAAAATACATGTTAAATTGATTTCTAAAATAAATAAACCTGTTTTAAAGATTTGTAGATATTTGAAATGAAAACATGTTTTAAAATTTTCACAATTATACATTATATTATGACCACAAATCACAGTATAGTACATTTACAGTATAAATTGTTTTATATGTAAAACAAGTGAAAAAAATATACACATTAAATAGACAAAATACACGTTAAATTGATTCTAAAATAAAAGTATCTAATTCAATTAATTATCCAAAATTTGGAATTAATTGATGGTTATTTAATACACAAGCCATTTGTTTGTTGTTTTCCCCAGCAAAATTAACTATTATTTATACTGTAAATGTACTATACTGTGATTTTTGTTCATAATATAATGTATAATTGTGAACATTTTAAAACCTGTTTTCATGCCAAATATTTACACATCTTTAAAACAGGTTTTAAAATGTTCACAATTATACATTATGTTATGAACAAAAATCACAGTATAGTCCATTTACAGTATAAATAATAGTTAATTTTGCTGGGAAAACAACAAACAAATGGCTTGTGTATTAAATAACCATCAATTAATTCCAAATTTTGGATAATTAATTGAATTAGATACTTATTAGATACAAATGGTAACTGTTTTGTCCTTAAAGTCCTTATTAAAAAGTGTAAAAATGCATTCAATTACGCTGCATCTAGCTGACATTGTTTGTTTGGGGTCAAATATACCCAAATCTGCGTTATTTTATACAGGATTTCGTTTAATTGACTAGTTGTTAAAGACAGTCCACCAAATCACTATGTACAAATCCCAATTTTTAAGACTCATCCACTCCTAAATATTAGTCATGCAGTAAACACAAAGTACACACACGTGTTATATCTGCATTAAGAGAGTTTCTGTCTGATTCGTGCATTAAATCTGTGGTGTGTAAAAATTTTCCCTGCCTGATACAATCATTTATCCCAGCACTAAATAAATGAGGGATCTTGAATCAAAACACACACACACAAAAAAAGGAAAAACACAACAGCTCCACAGCTGTAAAGAATGGATTATCTGTGGCGTTTAGGGTGCCGATGGCTGTGACTGAAGAGGCGCGAGCTCTTGGGGCGAAAACGGCTCTCTGTCAATAGCTCTGAAATGCTATCCTTGTCTCAAGTAGCGCTCCACTTCACAGAGGACTGCTCCATTCTGTGGAGCCTCTAATAACAACTCTCTTCAGATATGAGGAAAACAGCGCTTACACCCCAAAAGAGTTTCAGGCTCAAGTGCGAGCAGCAAAACACCATCAACTGTGAGTCGAGGATGAATATTTTTTTTGTCAGAGGGAGAAAGGAAAGGAAATTGGCTGAGAGGAAACTTAGAATATTAAATGTGAGTTTATGTAAAGATAAAGAGTTTAGATGGATCCACATGCAGAGGTGCACGTTCATCTTCATGTAATCTAGCACTGGTGTAACCCCCTCCAGTCAACGGACACGGACACAAGGCGTTCTCTTTTACGGGCATTTATTGGTCAAACCATGTCATCCTTAATGCCATCAAACATGCCGTGAGAACTAAATAAAACATAAAAATCACATAAGTTACAGAAATAAGAATATTCTCACAGAGAATAGCACATTAAATAAATAAACAACACAACGTTAGATAGACTGTTAATAAACCGTCACACAGTTATGCTTTACATTGATAATTACACATTGAAAGAACTATGCATACCTCATTGACCGCGTTAACTCCAGGGAGTGAAAAACAGGTAACAAAGGCAACTTCTCTTCTGTGCGTCTCTCGATAAACTTACAAATGTAATGACATTACCAAAAACTTAACGAGCCGCAGTTAGCTCGGCTTGCGCTACATGCTCCGATGCTGGTGTGACACCAATAAAGGTCTGAACCAAACGAACCTCCGAACAATAGTTCTGCTATACAAGCCTACATAAACAAGTCAGCTTGTACACATATTTCAAAGTAAAAGAAATGCAGATAAGTATAAATATATTATGATATATTTAAGCGTGGTTACTTATTAAATTAAAACTATTCTTTTATGGAACTTAAATTATGCAACTGTCTCTGCTGGCAGCTACACTCCCACCAAATCACTGGTGATTTCTTATTAACTTAATAAACATAAGATTCCAAATTAAAATGATGAGACTTGAGTTTAAGTGAGGTAGCAACAACCAAGACTGCATTAATCAGCTTCAAGCAGGGTTACCGTCTTGTGAATAGGCCGCTCTAAGTAAGTCTGCTTTGTGAGCCGCTTTCCTTGGTCATCCAGCGCTGATTCACTGATCAGCAATCGCAGCTTTCTCACATGTCCATCTTCACCAGGATACACTTCAGTGACCTTGGCGAGTTTCCACTCATTTCGTGGTGCATTGTCATCTTGCACGATCACAATATCGTTGACCTGCGCATTTCTGCGGGTTTTGTGCCATTTTTGTCTCTCTTGAAGATTTAACATGTACTCTTTTTTCCACCTAGACCAAAACTCATTGGCTAAGTGCTGAACTTTACGCCATCTTTTGCGAAGATAAAGGTCTTCTTTCACGAAGTTTCCAGGTGGTGGCAAGACTATGGAAGACTTCATCGTCAAAATGTGATTGGGCGTAAGAGGCTGTGGCCCAGCTGGATCACTCAGCAAATGTGCTGTTAAAGGTCGACTGTTTATAATTGTCATTACTTCGTAAAGGTAAGTTCTCAAAGATGAACTGTCCAGTCTTTGGGATGCCTGATCTAGAATGGATGTCAACACACTTCGTATTGTCCTGATCTGCCTTTCCCAGGCTCCACCCATGTGGCTAGCAGACGGAGGGTTCATGACAAACTCACAACCCAATTGCTTGAGGCATTCTTGATCCATCTCTTTAACCGCTTCCAGGAACTCACGTCTTGCGCCAACAAAGTTGGTGCCCTGGTCAGAACGAAGTTGTCGAACATTACCACGCAGGGCAATGAGAGCACGAAGAGCATTGATAAAAGCATCGGTCGTCATATCATCAAGCACTTCTATGTGCACAGCACGAGAACACAGACAAGTGAATAACAGACCATAACGCTTCACTTCCCTCCTTCCATCTTTAACGTAGAATGGCCCGAAACAATCCATCCCACAATATGTAAAGGGGGGCGTGGTCTCCATACGTTCACGAGGTAAGTCTGCCATTCTTTGTTCCTCTGTACACCTTCTGAACTTTCGACACTTGACACACTTGTAGATGTAGGACGACACTGCATGACTGCATCCAAGTATCCAGATCCCGTTAGCCCTTAGCTCATTCATTGTAATGCCACGTCCTTGGTGTTGCACTCGCTGATGGTAGTGTGCAACCAATAACTTTGTTATGTGACCGGTCTTTGGTAAGACTGCCGGGTGCCTGATGTGAGGGTGCAGAGCAGCATGCTCTAATCGACCTCCCACCCTGAGGATGCCTTGTCCATCTACAAAAGGATTTAGCCTTTGCAGGTTGCCTTTGGTTATTTCCTCCTTGCACTGAAGACTTTGAATCTCCACAGAGAAGTTATTCCTCTGGACGATGCTTATGATGGTAAGTTCTGCATCTTTTCTCTCTTCCAGGTTGCTGGCTTCATTGGTTCTTGATGTCAATCCTTTGAACTCTTTGACACACCGCTTAAGTCTAGCGATGGCTTTGACCAACCTCGTCCAGCTGGAAAACTTCTCTAAGCGTTTAAGCAGTGAATCTTCCGTTGTCAATGTCTTATGCACAAAGACCTTACGAACTTCTGGGTCTTCAACTGCAATGTCTCCCACCTTACTATCTCCACTGGGAAGCTCTTCACACCAAAGAAAATCTGGACCGTTAACCCAGTTAGAAGCAATGAGCTCTTTTGCCTTAAGGCCCCTTGATGCATGGTCAGCTGGATTTTCTTCCGAGGACACGTATCTCCATTGACTTGGTTTGGTACTGTCCTTGATGCGCTGAATCCGGTTTGCCACAAAAACATGGAACCTTCTTGCATCATTGTTGACGTATCCAAGGACGACCTTGGAGTCAGTCCAGAAGAATTCCTGGACCTCTGCTATATCCAACTCCTTTCTGAGCAGATCACTTGTACGCACAGCAACAACAGCTGCTGAAAGCTCAAGTCTTGGAACGGTTGTGACTTTCGTAGGAGCCACTCTGGCTTTGCCCATCACCAAAGCACAGTGAGTTTGTCCTGATGTCCCAATCACTCTCAGGTAGCTGCACTCTCCATATCCTGTGATGCTAGCATCAGAGAAGTGATGGAGCTCATATTTCCGGTCTTCTGGAAAACTTGCTGGAAGGTAACATCTGTCTATTTTGAGATCACCTAGATTCTGTAGGTCCAAGAGCCAGGATTCCCATTGTGGTCGAAGATCATCTGACAGTGGTTCATCCCATCCGACCTTGTCCCGGCACATTTGCTGAAGCATCTGCTTTCCGACTAGAACGAACGGTGCAACAAAGCCAAGAGGGTCATAGACAGACGCAACGGTCGATAACACTCCTCTTCTAGAGAACGGTTGCTCACTCACCACTATTCTGAATCTGAACTGATCTGAGGTAATGCACCAGTTAACCCCTAGGGCTCTCTCCATTTGGTACTCTCCCAAGGCTAGGTCTTGATGTATTGCTGTTTGAGCACACTCTTCTTTGGGGATTGATTCTAGCACCTCCTGGCTGTTAGAAACAAATTTGTGGATGCGTAGCTTGCCATCGCTACAAAGCTGTCTTGCTTCACTGACTAGCTGTTTCGCTTCTTCTTCCGTTGACACACTGGTCAGCCCATCATCCACATAAAAGTTTCGTTCAATGAAGCGGATGGATGCTTCACTGAAACGACCTTGCCCTTGTGCAGCAATGTGTTTGAGGCCGTAGTTTGCACAGCCGGGAGACGATGCTGCACCAAACAAGTGCACTTTCATCCGAAAGACGGATGGTTCGAAGTCGTAGTCCCCATTCTCCCACCAGAGAAACCTTAGATAGTCTTGGTCTTCTGCTCTTACGTGAAATTGATGAAACATGCGCTCTATGTCGCACATTATTGCTACTGGACCCTTACGGAAACGACAGAGAACACCTACCAATGTATTGGTCAGCTCTGGCCCCGTAAGCAGATAATCGTTCAATGACACGCCTTGAAACTTTGCTGAGCAGTCAAACACAACGCGTATCTTGCCTGGTTTTTGTGGGTGATACACCCCGTGATGAGGGATGTACCAAACAGGGCTCTTGTTGATTTCTTCTTCAGGAACTTTCTCAGCATCTCCACGCGTCATTGTTTCGTTCATGAAGATTAAGTAGTCCTTGTGGTACTGTTTGTCTTTCTCAAATCTCCTCCTCAAACACTTAAGGCGATGAACAGCACATTTCTTGTTGTCTGGCAGACTCGGCCTGTCTTCTTTAAATGGCAAAGGCATTTCACAGTGACCGTCAGGCTTGATCTTGATTCCTTCCTCCATTATTGAAATGAAGCGAAGATCTTCTTGTGAGAAGTGAGCATCCTCCACGCTTCTTTCATTAAAGTCTGACTCCAATATCTTCATAACATTTGGCGGAGTGACTAACTCCTTGACTTGTGTTCGACATATGTATCGGACTTCACTTGTCAGGTTGGCAGACGACTGAAGGGATGGCATTACTTGTCTGACAATAGTTCTGTGGCTGCTTCCAATTGCATCTCCGTAGTCGACACAGGAACTACCAGGGCCAACAATACTCCAGCCGAGGTCTGTTTTTTGAGCAAAAGGCTCCTCATCTCTGCCTGACACAATTTCTCTGGGTAACAGGGCTTGAGAACAATTGTAACCTATAAGCAGACCAACGTCACAGTCAATTAAAGGAGCAATCTCTTCTGCAAGATGCTCTAGATGAGGCCATGCTCTTGCTGTCTTGGGTGTGGGAATGTGACTTACATTAACAGGAATGAAGTCTCTTGAATAGGTTACCGGAAGAGTGATTTTCTTCGCTGAATAAAAACCTCTGATCTGCAACCCAGTTACCTTCTGACTTGGAATGACTGTACTTCTCGATGACAATGTTGAGAGTTTTAGTTGCACTGGCTCCTTCTGTGTGTCCAGAGCGTCTGCCTTTTCTTTCAGGATAAAGGTGGTATCACTTTGGTTATCCAGTAAAGCATATACGAGAACTTCATGCTCTGGGCTACTTGTTGTCGACAACCACACTGGAATAACGGTGGACGTGTATGTTCCAATCATGTTTTGCACCACACGGTTAGAGGTGGCTTCCTTAGAAGCTTCCTTTGACTGCTTAGAATCCGTCCTTTCCTTAGACCTCTCCTTCTCTTTGGCTTGTTTCCAACTCTCCTTTCTCTCGTCATCTCTGTGATCCTTCTTTCCATCATCCCTGACCCGGTCTTCATGCAAACAGGTTGGGTGCTTCCTTTTACATGTGTCGCAGACACTCCTCCATTCACAGTTCTTAGAACGGTGTCCTGTCTTCAAGCATCCAAAACACAGTCCTTTAGTTTGCACAAACTTGACCCTTTCTGAGATTGACTTTTCTTTGAACTTTCGACATGTTTGAATGCCATGGTGCAACTTCTCACAAAAGACACATGTTTTAGGGTCTGGGTTTTCTTCTGAGCTGCTTGCCAGCACCTTTGCACCAACATTTCGAGACTTTGGTGTCTTAACCTTTTCACTATCACCAGACTTCAAAGCATGAAGAGATGTCACAGGGTTGCATGCAATCTTGGCTTCTCTTGCAACAAACTGAACAAATTCGCTAAAGCTTGGAAAATCATGTGTTGATTCTTCAACCTCCAGGACCTTTCTGTTCCATCTTGCTATTAGCCAATCAGGAAGCTTGTTGAGCATTCTTTGGTTTTCACCGCAGTCATTTAGGACTGCAAGACTCTTGACATGCAACATTGCTGCTTCACAGCTTCGTAGAAAATCTGAGAATTCTCTTAGTTCAATGCTGTCCTTGGGTCCTATTTTTGGCCATGAAGTTATCTTATCCCTGAAGGCCTTGGCAATCACAAAGGGGCTTCCATACCTTTCTTCCATGATGTCCAATGCTGAATAGTAGGCTGCATCCGTGCCTAGCAGGAAGTAACCTTCAATAGCTTTCTTTGCAGGTCCTCCAACATACTTGCGGAGGTAGTAGACCTTCTCATTCACTGGAATATTCTTCCTACCGATCAATGTCTCAAAGGATGTTTTCCAGTCTTTATACCTTAGTGGATCTCCATTGAAAACAGAAGGCTCTGGTATTGGGAGATGGCTTACGTTGATCGACTCTGTTATTGCTTTGGCAAGAGCTGTAGTGCTATCTTCTTGATGAGCAATGGCAGCAGGTTGCACACTTTCAACAGTCTGTGTCACCATAGCAGGTTGTACATGTGTGGCGTTTTGTGGTGTTGCCACATGATGCACAGAAAGACTTCTTTGAGTAGTTTTAGCTTCGCTTTTCACATGCTTACTGCTATGGAGCAACTCCGATATCTCTTCGTCCGAACCCACTTCCTGTTCATAGACCTGTAGACGTGCTTTTGCAGCATTCATTTTCTTAACTGTCTCTAAGCGCTCTAACTGCCTGCGCTTCTCTTCTAATAAATTTTTTCTTGCAGCATTTTCTTCTTCTTGCAGTGCAAGCCTCTTTCTGTTCTCAACTTCGAGGTTCCCAAGCTCTTGTTCCTTAAGTTCCATGTCCTCTAATACCTTTAATGTGGCTTGAGTTGCAGCTAGCTCTGCTGCAGCTTCCAGTTTCTTTGAAGAGGTCAGGCTTGATTGCTTTGAACTGATGCTTGCAAACTTTGAACTTCGTGAACATATACTAGACCTTTTGGAGGTTGCGCGTGTAAGCACTGAGCCAGTCTCAGTCCAGTATGCTCGTTCTTTGTGAGTATCGGGTACCTTTTCTCTTAATACAAGAGAATCCTCTGCATGTTCCAGTAGCTTTCCTGTGACAGCATCACACGTGTCTACTCGGCGGCGCGTCTTGCCATCCGGAGTAGTGTGTTGGCGTAAATCTTGATAAGCTTGTTTTACACTTGTTGAAGCGTTACTGATCTTGGTTATGTAGGTTTGCAGGATTTCAGTGGAGAATGTTCCATCGATTGCTTTCCTAGTCTCTTTAGCAAGAACTTTCCATTTGTCATAAGAGGTAGTAAAGCGATGTTGAAGCTTTTTAGTTTGGCTGTCATACAGTTCTTGACCCTTTTCAGTACGCTCTCGGGTTCTTTGGCTTCTTCTTAGACTTTCCTCTACAGCAGCTTGGGTCTCTACAGCTACCTCAGTCTCTTTTGATGGGTTTGCATCTATATCAAGGTCTTTAAACTGCTGCTGTAAACCTGTTGCTCCATTGTTAGCATCTAAGCCCTTTTCTTTTGTCTCATACTCGTGCTCAGACATTTTTAATATTTTTGGAATTGGCACCTTAAAACCTTTTGTTTAGTAGCTAAACTTAAAATGAGCTAAATAAAATAAGTGACAAACCTAGCTTAATGTTCCCAGTAAGCTTTTGTTTACATTGAATAATGTACCTTAACTTTACCTAAGTATGTTTTACAGTGTACTCTGCTAGAAACACTTTCCACAATGCAAATTAACTTATTTTCACTTAAAACAGCATAAACACTTCTCTTTATCACCAAAATAATCAAATTAATTTAATGGAAAAAATAATAATGGAAATATTATGATGGTCCCTTTAAATAATTATTTACCCTTCAAATAGTTTAGCAGTAAAGTGAGTAAAGCATTCACTTCAACATGTAAACATGCACAACACAATGAACATTTAACATTTAGCACTTATAGAGCCCCTTTAGCAGTTGAAGGCTATTCTACTTCTTAATATTTAACTTGTTTTAAATATTCAGCTTCTTGTAGTTTAACCATGCAATGCTCCTGGGTTCTGCTTGCCTCTTAATATGTTAACATTGTATGCACAGTCTTATCTTTGACGCTCACATTCAATGTAAACGTGCGTGCAGCTCCGTCGACGGACGGCAGGCGCGGATCATCATCTTCCCCACGTCTCCACCTCGTGTCGAGCAGGCTGAGTTCTCACTGTAACCCCCTCCAGTCAACGGACACGGACACAAGGCGTTCTCTTTTACGGGCATTTATTGGTCAAACCATGTCATCCTTAATGCCATCAAACATGCCGTGAGAACTAAATAAAACATAAAAATCACATAAGTTACAGAAATAAGAATATTCTCACAGAGAATAGCACATTAAATAAATAAACAACACAACGTTAGATAGACTGTTAATAAACCGTCACACAGTTATGCTTTACATTGATAATTACACATTGAAAGAACTATGCATACCTCATTGACCGCGTTAACTCCAGGGAGTGAAAAACAGGTAACAAAGGCAACTTCTCTTCTGTGCGTCTCTCGATAAACTTACAAATGTAATGACATTACCAAAAACTTAACGAGCCGCAGTTAGCTCGGCTTGCGCTACATGCTCCGATGCTGGTGTGACACCAATAAAGGTCTGAACCAAACGAACCTCCGAACAATAGTTCTGCTATACAAGCCTACATAAACAAGTCAGCTTGTACACATATTTCAAAGTAAAAGAAATGCAGATAAGTATAAATATATTATGATATATTTAAGCGTGGTTACTTATTAAATTAAAACTATTCTTTTATGGAACTTAAATTATGCAACTGTCTCTGCTGGCAGCTACAACTGGAACTACTGATGTATAAATTGTGTCGTGCAAAGAAAATTTATTAATTCAAACTACAGTCTCACATAGTCAGATATAGTCTCATAAACTATCATAATAGTGTAATTTTAATGACCTCATCTGTTGACATGATGCCGGTGAGTTACAGAGCTGGTCAATAGCCGTCATTTCACCGTCTCTAGGTTAACTATAGACCCGATATAGTCCGGCTATGAGTAACCCACTTTCTTGCCAAAATAACCTTGAATTTGGTCACATGTCGTTTTTGCCAAAATAACTTGCGAGATGTATGATGTTCCATCATGTAAGCAAAGTAAACAGTGATTACAAGGTGTTTGGTTTCATTCCTTCGCTCATTTCATTTCTTTGTTATCTAATTGATGACTAGTCTATTCTTGGGCTATTGTTAGACGTCTATTACATTTTTAATGACAGCCCAAATTTTGCCTTGAGCCCAAAACATCTTTTTTTTTTTACTGGTCAATTTTGAGATTTTGGGATATTTGTCTTTAATAACTAGCCTGGTTAAAACCAGACCATTCTCAGTAGTAACTGAGTTATGGTCTGGCAAAGCTTCATTAATAACTTATTTCCAAAGGGGCGTCACCAACGGACGTCGCTCAAATGCCTCTGGGCGCAATTGGATAGACCTAAAACCAATCAGAGCGATCGTCATCGTGTAAAGCCCGCCCCAACGTTTCTGATTGGTGCCGCGATTTCGACGGATTAGAAATGGGCTTGAACGAGCTCTTTGCCAGACTACTTGCAGAGCAAATCTAAATTTGCCGGAAGTTGTCTGGGTTTTCCCAGGCTATTCAATAACATGTCTTCTTTCAGACTTATGGTGAAAAAAAAAGTCTGAAATACACATTTAGGTCTTTATTTTATTACACTTTGTCTGTTCGCGTCGGTAGATTTCTCATAAATTCAACAAAAGTTGGCGTTCTTAATCCTCCCGCCGCTCCGCGATCTCTGCCGGCAGCCTGTCATCACAAGCACCGTTCCAAATATGGTCATTTCCTTTTTATCAGCAACCAATCGTGAAAGTAAAAGGACTGAATGCGCAATCTCATTGGCTGATATAAATCTTTAAAGCCCGTTTTCTCAAAATGACATTTCTCTCATACTCCAAGTCCGAAATCTTCACTTCAGTAGCACCGATATACACCAACCTTTCCAGTCTTGTACCTAGTTATATTATGAAGACATTTACAGAGGGATTTGTAAATATATTAGTCCTAGCCTGATTTATATAACATTTTATTCCAAAAAACATGGCGAAAATATTTTTTTTAAGGCTATTGACAGTATTTTCTGATTTACAGGATAACAAAAGTAGATATCCATAAATCTCTCTGTAATTTGTTTCCCATCTAATATGTGAACACAATTATTTATTTTTTTCTTTATCCAATACTCAGATTTCGGGTTTTTTATATATGCAAATTAGTGCATATTTAATTAGATATTGCCTAATTTGCATATTTAAACATTAAATTACAGAAAACTTGTAATACATTTTTTCCTCATCTTAATGTTGGTAATCAACGGGGAAAGTTTCATGGTGATATCTGCTAGTTAAAATGTTTACCCTATTCACCTGTAGTGTCTCGCCTTAAGTACTGTTTTCTCCCTGCTGATGTTTGTGTTGTGTTTGTTTTCTTATTGAGAGGAAAGCACACACAGCACATATTTACATATTCATCTAAACTTCGCTCTCATCAGTGTGGACGGCGTTTAGATGTTTGTTAACAGTATATCGCTGCAAAGGTATTTCCAACTTCTTTTTATTTCTGAGCAAAGAATGAAAAGAAGCTTCGCCGTGAGTAAATCGGTGCAATGAATCACGTTCAGTCTCTTGTATGTTACGTGTGCACGAGTGTGAGCGATAAGCTGCTGCTGCAGTTCACCCTACGGCCACCGGTGTCACTAATGATACGGGTTTCTGAAATCTACATACAGTCCACAAACTCCACATTCCTGGTCTTATTGTAAATGCATCATTAAAACAAAACAAATTGACTTCTGACTTTCCAAACAACTTTCCATGCTAGTATGTAACGCCCAGAAGTTTTGCCTGGTTAGCTAGTTAATTGCACCATTATGTGGGCAAAAAGCATGCTTTGCCATTGACAGCCATTCAAAAGAAGCTGTGTATTAAAAACAAACATATAAAACAATGTAAAAACCTATTTAAAAAAAATGTTATTTATGTTATATTATGTTATAGTAGATGTTTCATTATATTTCTGCTGCATTCATGGAGTTATAATATAATGATCATGGCAAATGGCTCATTGCCATTGAGACAAATGGGATTGGGAATGTTAACAGTACGCCTACTTTTTCCAATACAATCAATTCCTGATGAATAATCAACTCCCGCACTACATTTGAACTTGTTGAATGTCCAGTGTCAGTAAGAAATATGTTCAAAATGACAAAAAGTGCTGCAAATAGTGTATAGCGTTGACTTTAAATAGAAAAAGACAGAATAAAATTCTTTGTTGACAGGATCACTCCCCTGTTGCACAACAGCTGCATCAAATGCCAAAGCGTGTGTAAGACGGCACACAGATGGTGTTGCCACGTAAACAACAGCAAAAAGCTCCAGAAATGCACTGAGCAATTAGGCTACATGCTAGCAGACAAGTGAGCAAACACACACATTAGACAAACGCAACGTTTGAAATAGCACACTACTACTATTCTTATTATTCCTGCAGTGTGTATTGTGCAAAATATTCAAATTTTCTGTATGCATGCAATACTCTGATTACAAATGAACTGGAAGTTTTTGTTTTTTAACTCATTATTTGTTCTGAATGATATTTTTTATGTGAAATGTCATTTTAAAATGCCAAGAAGTAAATAGTAAGCTTGCATTCCTCTCCGAACATAGACGTAGTCTGAAATAGACATGCAAAAAAAAAAAAAAAACCTTACTTGCATAGACAGTATCTTAAGAATGTTTGAATGAACAAGCTCATGCAACTCTCAAAGTGAACGTGATCTCTTTCATTCTGACGGCTTGTAAACTCCATAACCCTGAGGAATCACCGGGATCAAAGTTGGGTCAATAAAAATCATCTTAGCGTTTGCTCAGAAGGGGAAAAGAGCATTTACTTTCGCACTAATTGGGAAGCATCATATTTGTCCGTAAGAGTAAGCTCATTTAAATCCTAATAAGCTTTTTAGATTCTCGTCGGGGGGGGGATTTTGCAAGCGTACCATTGTGCATCGTGTATTATTGATAACAGACCTTGTTGTGTCGGATTGTTCAAGTTTGTTAGTTCGGCCTAAATCAATGTCCACTTCATGGGTCTAATTTGCGGAATCTGTAAGAAAGGAAAAGCCGGAAAAATGAAGTAGGTATTGAAGTTCTAATAGGCATGTCAATGTCCTGCTGTTTGTCTGGCAGAGAGAATGAGTCTTAAAAATACAGCTGCACCAAGATTATGTTCATTAATTCAAATCCTGTCACAATCATGGGAACATGCTAAATCTGTGGGAGGAAGTGTGCTTGAGAATGGCAGCATGCGTACAGACCAGCAAAGGAAAGACGGCAAATGAGTTCAATCACGGGGACTGATTGTAAATGAATAAATAAAGATGATTGCGATTTTAATGGTAAAAGACTGTGAACATGCAATAGTACAAACCTGTTAATAGACCTAATGGGGGCATTTTACAGTAAAATACAGTTCAATTTACAGTCCTCTTATAATTTCTTAACACGAGGTGTTCCAGAAAAACAAGAGAGTAGCATCCAAATGCAGTACACTGAGTTTATTAACAAAAACAACACAAGTAAATCCAAGCACACTGCAAATATAGGCAAAACAAAGTCAATCCTAACCTGGGAGAAAACAGAACCGAGAGCAACACACATGATTCATCCATCAAAGACAACACTGTTTCACTCTCGTTCTTTCTCCACAGTGAATCAATAAATAACTCAGACGAATGCCATATGTCCGTGACTCCACGTTTACTGAACAGCATTCAACTCTCAAGGTGCCACATACAAAAAGGTATAACAATCACATTATTACAGACACTGAACCATGAGACCAGGGAAACATGAGGGATAAAAGCACAGGATAGCCAGGGACAGGTGTGGGTAATGAATTGCTATGGAAACTAACAAGTGTAATTGTGGAAACAAACTATCTATGGAAACAATCTAAAAACAGGAAGTGAACACTTCAGAATACACTTCAACATAAGAGTCCTTAAACACAAAACAGGGGAAACGGGCAACAAATTTACAGTAAATTGACATTCCCAGAATTCTCTGTGACAGCTCACATTTGATGGTTTTTCATTGAAATAGTTAACTTTAATATCTTTTTTTTTGTATCAGTCATGTAGGGTTTTATATTACATCTTATCTTATGTTGTTAAATTAATGGGTGACGCTTTAGAATAGCTCCGTCATTAATTAATAACTGCACAGGAACAAATGAGTAATGCAATATTAACATTCTAGTAACTACTATTAACTAACAAGAAACTCTGATTACATTTTTCTCCAGCTTTGTATTGTTAAAATATCAGAAACATATCTAAATTAACAATGTCTTTCTCCATGTTATCTGTTATCCCCATTTATGTGTTGCCAAAGATCCACCGGATGACGTAAAACAACTTTTGCCAACAAATAAATGGGGATATTTGGGTGTAGATAAAGGGCACATTGTTCTTTTACATTTATTTACATTTACATTTACATTTAGGGCAAAATGATCCTTTAAAGGAATAGCTCACTTAATTTTTCATTTTAAATTTTTATTCATACTTATTTTTTATTTTTTAATTTTTTTTACCATTTATGTATTTAGCAGACTGTTTTTCTAAAGCAACTAACAAAAGAGGAACAAAAGGTAATTTGCCAACAATTTAAAACAATATTTGTAATTTACAAAGCCAGGTTTATTGGCATAGCATTAGAAATATTTTTGGCTTTTGTTCCTTATGATATTTGTTTTGGTAAACTATCCCTTTAATATGTGTTCTCTTGTTCTCAACTCACTTAAAAACTTGTGAGTGAGTGAGTGCTCACGGTGTCAAAGGTTATCAGTCCAGAGAAAGAACCACGGGACACTGATATCAATGAAGCGTGTATTTTGATCTTGACTGGCTCAATATTTGGTGATTTAACAAAACTCTTTACCGGGCATCACATGTTAGATGTGCAACCCTTCACATACAATACGATGGATCACTCACTGATCCAGGGTCTGAGAGCATGTTTGAGTGACAGACAATGTGCCAGTGCATTTCATCCATATCCCAAAAAATTACTATACAATACAGGATCACTGATTTAGGCACTAAAACCTGGCATATAACTCATTTCTCCGGAAGGGAATGGGATTGAGGTTAAACCAGGGGCTGCTTTACTGTTTACAAAATATAGGAAGTGTTCCCACACTTTTGATCAATGATTTTCTAGTCTACACAAGAACTCGACAAACAAAGTGACAAAAGACCAATGGCAAATCTAACTCTAGTCCTTAAGCCAAACTCAAATACAACACTCCCAAAGCACATACAGATACTTAAAGGAACACTCCACCGTTTTTTGAAATAGGGCTTATTCACCTTCTTTCCTACATTTAGATAGGTGGGCAAATGCATTTTTGTCTCAGTGCATGCATTGTTTTAGTTTGACAGGGTCGGCGCTAGCTTAGCTTAGCATAATGAATGGAATCCTTTGTTGCCAGCTAGCATGTCCTGAGTAAAAGTGCTAAAAAAATTTTTTAAAACCCACCTAATTACTTCTTGTGGCCTGCGTATTCACAACGAGTACAAATAGCGATGCAGATTAACACTAGGCGATTTCCTATGCAGATTTTGACTTGGGACTATATTAGGGGGAAGCACAGGTGAAGCACTGCTACTTGGGCGCAGAGATATCACGCCCAAGTAGCAGTGTTTCGCCTGTGCCTCCCCCTAATATAGTCCTTAATATATAAGTCAATATCTGCCTAGGAAATCGCCTAGTGTTAATCTGCATCACTATTTGTACTTGTTGTGAATACGCAGGCCACAAGAAGTAATTAGGTGGGTTTTTAATTTTTTTTATATCACTTTTACTCAGGACATGCTAGCTGGCAACAAAGGATTCCATTCATTGTGCTAAGCTAAGCTAGCGCCGACCCTGTCAAACTAAAACAATGCATGCACTGAGACAAAAATGCATTTGCCCACCTATCTAAATGTAGGAAAGAAAGTGAATAAGCCCTATTTCAAAAAACGGTGGAGTGTTCCTTTAAAGTCCCTAATTGATCCTTTTTCAGATTTCTATTTTTTTTTTTAAGTTGCTAAGAAAAGAAAAAAGAAAGAAAAAGTTCATAGTCATAGAAAAAAGAAAATAGACGGACAAAGCCAATGTCTTCATTGTCTGATGTAATGTTTCAATCTTTAAGTGTTTGTCTATCAACTATCAAAAATCAACATGTTGGGCAAATTATAAAACTCTGACAATGGCAGAAAACCACATTAACTTTCTTTTTCCTCTGGTCATGCTTTCAAATTGTAAATAGACATTGGCAAAAGACATGGACGTATTGAATAAGCCCAGATAAAGGTATTGACATTCAAAGTGAAATTGGGGTAATGGATCAGTACAGTATTTGTGTCGACTGAGTTGCACTTAAACGGTTTATGAGTTTTATACTGTACATTGGCTGCTTATTAGTCATAATTGGTGTAAGATTGTGAGTGTAAATGCTTTCAATAATTGACAACAAATATAAAACATGAACAGGAAAACAACAAAAGAGAAATAATAAACTCTAAATTGCTTTTAGTCTGTAAGATATGTATATAAATAAAAAAGGTAATTGCGACACTTTATCTAACTTTTTTTCTCACAATTGCTATAAATTCAGAATTGCAAGATGTAAACGTGCAATGGTGAGAAGAAAAGTAAAAATTGTGAGATAAAGTGTCGCAATTACCTTTTTTATTTTTTACTCTGTGGCGGAAACAAGCTTCCATAGTTAGAAAAAAATATATATGAAGATATTTAGTTGACAGTTTTATGATTTAACTCACTGCCATGACTTTAGACCTTATGTAGCCCCGCCCCTTTTCAGCGCCGCGCTCGTTGTCTTTTGTCTTCCGGTCTGTATTTTCACAGCGATCTTACGTATTTATAAATGAACGGCTCGTTTTAAAATCTTTCCCGTCTACTGGCATTTGTTAAGACATCTGCTTTAAACATTACAATCCTCATGATAACTTTTCTTAACTTTACAATAAGTAAATCCACTTCACCAGCTAATTACTCCTCGACAGCGATGCCATAGAAATATACAGAGCGACCGCAAAAACAAAAGTTCAAAGACAATATTCTGGCTTGTTTCTCTGGCGCATAAGCATAGCATAGCATTTAGGTGGCTAGCCAGGGATGTTTCAGTTGTTTTGTGCCAACCCAGGATTTTAGGCATGAAAGTGGTTTGGCCAACCAGGTTATGTTCTAGATAAGAGATCTCAAACTGAAATTGGACCAATCAGCTTTGAGCAAAATGACACATGTCTGACACAATAAAGTCACTCCCCCAGTTTCTTTTGCTCCAAATTAAAGGTCACTAGCAACAAAGACAAAATCATCTGGCTTTTAGCAATGATTATTTATAATAATTATTTTATATAATTTATTTATATATTACTATTTATAATTATTATACCCTTAATCCATTACACAAGCAATTTTAGTTAAAAAATTATTATTGAGCATTTAGTTTAAATGTATACAAGTATATACAGATAATATGTAATAAAAATATGCTTTAGAATCAATAGATTTAGTTTAGGGTCCAATTCTCACTATTAATTAACTATTAACTATGACTTTTGCCTCAATAAACTCCTAATTACTGCCTATTAATAGTTAGTAAGGTAGTTGTTAAGTTTAGGTATTGGGTAGGAATAAGGGATGTATATGGTCATGCAGAATAAGGCATTAATATATCCTAATAAACAGCCAATATCCTAGTAATGTGCATGCTAATAAGCAACTCGTTAATAGTGAGAATTGGACCCTAAAATAAAGTGTTATCACTATATGAACTTCACAACTTTCATCTGCACTTATATAGCAAGATAAATCTTCTTACTGTGTGAATGCATTTATATACTTCTTCAATCTCTCAATCTTCGTCAGAAGAGAGCATTGAATCGCGCTGACTCTAGCGCACAGAAGTGAATCGCAGTTTCTCCGTTTCAAGGCGTGTGATTGGCTGTTCGCTACTGATGTCACACTTCTATTTGCACATGCTCCATGATCTCAGGTTCAAAGCCTGAGTGGACTGATTTGGTTTTGTCAACTCAATTCTGAGTTGAACCCTGAGTTTGTTCAACCTCTCTCATGGTACGAATCCCAGGTCTAAAGCGGATGGGAGAAAATAAATAAATAAAAATTCCAATTAGGCCTATAACATTCAATTCCATGATACAAAAACACATGGAACATAAAAAACACGAATGAAAATCAATCTACCTCCTATTCTATGATTCTATGTTTGTAGCTGTTTTTTTTTGTTTTTTTTTATGAATTTTTCACTGTACAATTGCGGACGACCAGGTCCTTAGTTTAAGAGACTCCCGCTAATGGCATTGGTCACGCTGAAAACGCGGCAGACAAAACAATACGTTTTGAGTTTTTCTCGTTCGCTGAAAAGATGCATAAAGCTTTATTGATAAGAAATATTCCTATCAAATATGAAGCTATCAACTTCTTCTCTGGTCTTAATAGAGAATCTCTTTCAAAGCTAATCTTTCAGAATTACACGATCCGGCTATTAGAAAAAAGCCACGGAGGTTCAGATTCTTTCCACAGATGAAAGCATTAGTGTGCGCAGGGCAAGCGTCTATTGTGATGTCCGTTTACACTATTGTGAGGCGCAGTCACTCTCGGGCGAAGCCTAAAAGGTGTGGGCAACGTCGGGTCAGGGCCGTTCTAACCGTGTCCATTTCCGAGACCAAATCAACAGATCTCCTATCTTTTTTCTCAGACTTTTCTCCTTCCACGCTGAACACACAAGCAACCCTGAATGTATCAATAGGCCGATATGTACCAAGGTCAGAGTGTAATCTTTTTGAATGGAGCCGACATCAGAATAATGTCCACAGAATGTTTACGAAGACAAATCTGCCCGTCTGCCGGGAGGCCGAGAGCCGCAACAGAGATCTTTAATGGAAATAAGTGTTAACACGGACACACCTGCACCAAAACTTTGTGTTTTCCCTCCGAGGAGCATCTGGATGGACGGAGTGAACTCTGATTCAATTAACTCGTCCTGTAACAAGGGCCACGGTAAGAGGAGTCGGACGCGGAGGACTACGGTCGGCTCTAGCCTTCCTTCGAGACCTCGCATGAAAGGAGAAGCTCTGGGTAAACAAATAGCCTATACAAGCGAATGCACCTTGAACAGGCAGAGCAAAGGTAACTTACTGCAGCACTGGAAATAAATGCCTGATGAGGAATAAACATGCAATTAAAGCTGAAGTGTGTGGTTTTTATTACTTCAGCGTCATTTGCAAGACAACTATTAGCAAGACAGGTCGAAAAACACTCAACCAATGGTGCGTTTGGGACGGGACTATCTGTTTTCGGACCAATGGAAGATCTGGCAGAGTGTTCGGGAAAACTGTTTGAAAATCCCCTACATTGCAAAAAATATATATATATATATATTTTTTTGTCTTCCTGCACTGAGAGATTTTTTTACTTGTTTTCTGTGTAAACAAGTTAAAAACAAGTGGAAAAATCTGTCTGACGACTGGAGTAATGATGCAGAAAATTCAGCTTTGCATCACTGTAATAAATTACATTTCAAAATATATTTAAATAGAAAACAGATATTTTAAATTGTAATAATATTTCACAATATTACAGTTTTGACTGATTTTTTTAAACAACTAAATGCAGCCTTGATGAGCAAAAGAAACTTATTTCAAATACATTAAAACATTTGACTTGAAAATAGAAATATGGTTCAGTGTAACACTGCTAATCAGAACAGGATTCTGGACCAATGAGATTTCAGTACAACAAACTACCCATGATGACCCTGCAGAAAGAGAGACAAAGTGACAAATACATGATGTAACATTTAGAGACTGAACGTGATTCAATGCACCGATATACTCACGAAGAAGTTACTTTTCGTTCTTTGCTCAGAAGTAAAAAAAGAAGCGATATACTGTTAACGAACATCCAGACACTGTCCACGTGACGTTTAGATGAGTATGTAAATATGTGATGAACGCTTTCCTCAATAACAAAATAAACACAACACAGCAGTTCAGAAAGCATCTTATCAGTACAGGTTTTAAGAAAAACAAATGCATAGAAAAACATGAAAAAGCATACATTGAATGAATTAATGAATATTTTGTTGGTTCTCTCTTGTTTTTGCATGTGTTCATAATTTATTTTATTTGATGACAGCCTGGCAAAAAATGATATCCGCACAATTTGGTATGTTTCACCGCGTTATCACAATAAACAATTGACTCCAAGCACAACTATGCCGAAAAAAAAATAAAAAATAAAAATAATATCTTCAAACAAAATTTGTAACAAATTTTGGTCACACTTTAATTTAAGGTCCAATTCTCACTATTAACAACTTGCCTCAAACTCCTAATTACTTAATAGTTAGTAAGGTATTGTGTATTGGGTAGGATTTAGGGATGTAGAATATGGTCATGCAGAATAAGGTAATAATATGTGCTTTATAAGCACTAATAAACAGCCAATATCCTAGTAATATGCATAATATGCTAATAAACAGCCAATATCCTAGTAATATGCATAAAATGCTAATACATAACTAGTTTATAGTGAGAATTGGACACTAAACTAAAGAGTTACCCAAACTTTTAATAAAATTTAAATCAAGCGGCATCACTTTCAGACTGTATTTTGCTTCCAAAATCTGATGTATTTACAATTCATACAGGATATTATTCATAGTGGAGAATCAATTGCACTGTTAACAGGGGTTTGAAGGAAGAATTTGACAAAAGAATATGAATATAATATTCAAATGTTATCGTGCTGCAAAACGCTGTAATTGTGAACGAAAAACTTCTCATGTCTGGTTAGGACGCGGTGTGAGAATGAAACGCTGCCATTGACGATAGTCCTCTATTGTGGTCTGACAAACCAGAGCGCCAGACCATAAATCAACTGGTGAAGGACACCAACACGAGACACCACAGGGACTGAGAGAAAGAGAAGAGCAGAGCGTGTGGAGCTCTCAGTAACAGCCACGCTGCGTTCTACATGTGTAGATCAGCTGTCATCTCACACTTTTCTCACTTTGGATCTGGAGAGACGTTCAAAAAACAAAGCGTTTAATGGCGAGGAGTATTTCGGGGGGTTTCGGGGAGAGAAGGGGCTTTTTATCTGCGCCGAGCCGAACGACACTGTGTCATCCTGTCTGGAACCTTTCATGTTTCACTTCACTGCACACTTCACAATCCCTCTCCTTCCCTCGGCTGCCACCGAATACATTAGTCTTGTTGTTCTGGCAGTTGTCATGTTTTTAAGACATTCAAGTAAAATGCAGAATAATAACAATAGCTGTGATAAAAGCTAATGCAAGTGCAGAGAGAGAGGAGAGATGCCTCGGCTCTATATGTGTGCAATCCAATAAAATGTTACATTTACCACCATGATATGAAACCATTAAACTTGGAATGACCGGAGATGAGAAGATGCAGAGACAAATAAGCTTGAGGTTTGATTGAAGAAAAAAAAAGCAAAAGCAAATGAATCATAACAAAGATTTAGGCTGTGAAAGAGGGAGCCCTAAATTAATATCATAATATCCAACTTTGCTTTCAAAAAAATTAATATGATAACCTTTCTATTCCTACTTATATGAGTATTTCCAAATGAATCTGATTTTCAACGGGGGGGGGGGGGGGGGGGGTAGGATAATATATATATATTTTTTCATCAGGAATTGAGTGACGTTAACATACAAAGAAAATTGTTTCAGAGGTAGAGCAAGGATTATGAAGACAAATATACATTTTAGACATAACGTCATGCACCCATGAATGCTTCATACTAATTCTAGAAATATGAGGGTTGAA
>NC_138731.1:41973760-42098760 GCF_965113295.1 Leuciscus leuciscus | reverse complement strand
GCCCAGTGAGAGGTCAGCTCGATATCGAATTTTCTGGAATATTTCGCTGAATACCTCCTGGCACTGTAAATATTTTTGACTACAGCCTGATACTTTAGGGAAGCCAGTTCTCCCCGCACAGCTCTACTGCACTTCTAGTCTGCCCAGAAAGAGAGAGAGAGAGAGAGAAGAAGAAACAGCGCTTCAGGTTATTCATGGATTGACTCTTCAAATCCCAACATATGCTCCTCTGTTTCCATTCCCAAGCACCGGGAGAAATGGAGCATTTCCTCTCTACCACCCTGTCCGCTGCTCGCAATGTAAATCAGAGAGAGAGTGAATGCAGAGAGAGAGAGAGTGGGCTGTGTGAGCCAAGCTAAAGACCCCATCCAGCAGCCTGTCAGTCCAGCGTGTGTGTGTGTGTGTGTGAGTGCATGATATTCTTTAAATAACATTTTCAACTAGATCTGCTGCTCCTGAAAGAAACAGCATTGTGAGTGATGCTTGAAAAACTTTTTTTGGGAGGGTTATAGGTTTTGATTCTGCGTAAGTGGAATCAGAAGCTCTTTGGGATTTTCCATAAATGATCCCCTAAAAAGTAATGAAGCAAGCCTGATTTCTGTAAATCATAACATATCATATAAAGCATGTTATATTCTCATCAGTCTTCTAGAGTCAGATTTCTAAACGTCTGAGTTCAGCTGTAATGCTTATCTGAATAACACATGCAGTTTAATGAGACACTTAAAGGAAACTCTCAAGTCTTGAGGTTTGCAATCACTGCAATGCATTCGGCTGAGCACTTAAAGTACACACACTACAGGTCCAAGGTTTGGAATAATTAAGATTTTAATATTACGTCTCTTATGCTCAACAAGGCTGCATTTATTTGATCAAAAATAAAAACGGTAATATTGTGAAATATTATTAAAGAACTCTTTGCTATTTTATATTTATTCCTGTGATTCAAAGCTGAATTTTCAGCATCATTACTCCGGTCTTCAGTGTCACATGATCCTTCAGAAATCATTCTAATATTATGATTTGATACTCAATTATCGTCAAATATTATTGGTACTCAATTAGTAATAATGGTTCTTATTATAAATGTTGAACTTATTATTAATGAGTTTTTCAATGGAAAACTTAATACTTTTTTCAGGATTCTTTAGAGAGTTAGAGAGTTTTAAAAAAACAGCATTTATTCGAAATAGAAATCTTTTGTAACATTATAAATGTCTTTACTGTCACTTTTAATCAACTTAATGCATTCTTGCTAAATAAAAGTATTATAAAAAAAAAATAAAAAAAACGTACTAAGCCCCGCACTTTTGAATGGTAGTGCTAGTGTGTCATGATTTCCACAAAAATATGAAATAGCATAATGTTTTTAACATTGATAATAATAAGAAATGTTTTTTGAGCAGCAAATCATCCTGTTAGAATGATTTCTGAAAGATCATGTGACACTGAAGACTGGAGTAATGATGCTGAAAATTCAGATTTGATCACAGGAATAAATTACAGTTTTACATATATTCAAATAGAAAACAGTTGTTTAAAATTTTAATAATATTTCACAATATTACAGATTTTTACTGTATTTTTGATCAAGTAAATGCTGAGCAGAGACTTCTCAAAACATTCCAAACCTTTGACCGGTGGTGTAAATGCAATAAAGAAAATACCAATCATTATTCAGTATGCAAAGATGATCAACATGAATATTATTAATTATGCAAATTCTACATGTCAGCTACATTTTGCATGGCAAACAATGCAAGCCAATCCTTGTTAAAAAGGATTTTGTTAAAAAGTATAAAGATTACAAACAGAAAAGATCTACAAAATAAATTCTTCTCATGCAGACTGAATTAATTTCAGTAGTTTAATACTCCGGTTTAAAGGTTTTGAATAAGCCCTATCCACAATGTTTGAGGAATATCAGTGCATCGCTGCCACACAAACACTGTAATCCTCATCCAAATATGTTCATTGTGAGTGCCTTTCTTTCATACGGTTCTTGATGCGTTTTCAGTTTACAGTGCTGATGTGTCACATTTAGAGATCACTTTAATAATAGAGTCTGAACTGGCGATCAAACACTAATGCGAGATAGGACGCGTCATTTTCCAAGCTGTGTCAGAAGATCAAATCTAAAGGCATGTCAGAAAGTGGCGTGTTTGTATTTTTGTGTTGTTGTTTTTGCGCAGTATGCTGCTGTCACACATCTTTCAGCTTGTTTTATTTATTTCTTTATTTTTGTTCTTAAGATACTCTCAATCTTTTCTTGCTTCATGTACAAGGGAGTTTTTTTTTTCCCTTTCCGCACCTTCCTGATCCAGCTGTGTCATTCCTTTATTCACTCCGCCTTTGATCGCTTGTAACAGCCATCCATCTCCTCTGTGCTTCAATCTGCTGTAGAGTTTCACCATCAACTCTTTTCAAAGTCCAAATGAACTGTCTGAAATCCTTCTAGGAGTATAGAGACATGCTTTTGCCACGTTTTAGCAGGATATCAACTGATATCCATGAGCAGTAATGTATATTTTACATTAAAACATTTACACTAATCATTTATTTCCCCCATACTAACCTATTATTGTGCATTTCAAATAGACCCCGCTCCTAAACGACACGCTGACAAAACAAACTGTGATTGGTTGCTTTTTATGTCAGTCAGATGTCCCTAAAGGAACATTTAAACAGCAAATGCCTAAACAGCATTCCTTCGCAAAACCTTTGTGTTCCTCCTTTGCATTCGCTCCAAAGAGCTCAAAACGTTTTGCGAGCGAATGCAAAGTTTCTCGGGGGAACGCAAAACATTTGCGAGAGAAAGCATTGACTTCGTACGAATTCGTACGATTTGTCAAAATCCCAGTGAAGGTTAGGTTTAGGGGCGGGGTCAGGGGTAGGTCACTCGTACGAATTCGTACGATTTGTCTAAACCCCAGTGACGGTTAGGTTTAGGGGCGGGGTCAGGGGTAGGTAACTCGTACGAATTCGTACGATTTGTCTAAACCCCAGTGACGGTTAGGTTTAGGGTCGGGGTCAGCGGTAGGTCACTCGTACGTATTCGTCGTGAGGTATCTGAAAAAATAGTTCCACTATTGCAAATAACGCGGATTGAAATCATACATTGCACCGATATATTTGTTTTTAATCATCAACGAACACCACTAACCACTCGGTGAGTTGCACAGTTTTGAAAACGAACGTTAAGGGTTGTTTTAAGGACATGTTCGTGCATGCCCATAGACAGCCACTCTGAAGCGCTCAAAGGCGATTCTAGAAGAGTCAAAAAGTTGAGACAGGACCCATCGTCAAAATGTATGTGTCCACCACTCTAGTTCATCCATAACAAACTACAACATAGACTCAAGGTGTTAAATACCGGAATGATCCTTTAAGCCTTGTCTGTGAAACCAGGGGTTAGAGTTTGAAGAATGTCTAAAGTGAAACAACGAAATGGTGTTACCTTAAAAAAATGATATCAAATAAGAAAAATGCAGAATAGATGCATGTTCACGAATGATCTCAGACTTTTAGACCCCACTGTACACATCATTTGTTAATAGTTTACACAATTTCGAGATTTTCGCTCCACACTTCACCTCATAAGACATCACCTCTTTTCAAAGAACTAAATGCCACAAGCTTTTCTTCCGTCCTTTTTATTATTGGAATTACATTGGCAAATGCATAGGAAGAGCTTTGAGTCAATTCCCCTCAGGCATTTGTAAAAATAGAGCTTTTTTTTCCCTTTGCCTTTTGAGACTTAATGACTCTTTTGCAACTCCATGGAGAATTGCTCTCAGTAATTGATTATTAAAACTTGAAATTGCAAAGCACATCCATTATTTGATGAGTGAATGTGTTATCCTCGTAATTAACAAAGCAGGGTACTCGCCGTCCTTCCACAATGAGACCTCTGGAATGAAAAAAAGAAAGGAGAAAAAAAAGGACAGAAATCCTGGGGTTAAGCAGACGAGAGAGTCCGCCGCTCTGAAACACTGCAATTAGCTTCAACTACAATCTATCAGAACGAGGGAGAAAGAAACCATGACCGCAAGCCTGTGTCTCTGTTTATTCCCTCGGTCTGAGAGAGAGAGAGAGAGAGAGAGGGACATTAAAAAGGAGAAAGTTTGAAGTGGAAGTATGTTCTGTGAAAATTGTATTTGTTTAAACTGTCTGTGTAACAAAGTATTGTGTTAATAGGCTGTGGTCCGTAAATAACTCTCGTCTTTCAAAGGAATAGTTCACCTCAAAAGGACAATTCTGTCATAACTTACTCATCCTTATGTCATTCTGAAGGATTTTACAACAGATATTATGCAAACATAAACAATTCGGTGACCACAGTGTTAAGCTCCATAAAAAGCACCATAAAAACAGTTCATTTGACTGGCGCAAAATTTTAAGTCTTTAAATGAAGTCGGCTTTGTGGGATGAAAAGAACAGGCAAAGTCATTATTAAATAATAAGCTTCACCTTTGCAGAAGCTCTGAAATCTCATTCATGTTCAGAATCAAAGCCAGCATGTCAACGCTTAAGGTTTGACGTTCATAATATAGATTTGGAAAATTGAGCACATGTTACTTATGTGGTCTTGTATGGGGTTTTTGTCAAACACAATAACAGTATGCCAGTGTGGAGCAACATGAGGGAGATAAATATGAGGATTTATTTTTTATTTTTTTGGACTATTTTTTATTGGTTTAAAAACGTAGAGATTCTCAGTTTCCATTAATCACTTTAGTCTGACCAAACAGGCTTTACTTAAATTCCAATGTGACTGAATTATTTCCAAAATCAAAATCGAAGTCTCGTTGTGTGTTCAACAAATGACAAAATATTGTAAAAGTGATTGTCAGTATACACTTATTTGAAAAATATTTAGTCCAAATTTACCGCACACATGAAAACAGAAGATGTACATCCATTGATAAAGTGGTCTGGATGCATCCTGGTATTCTGTGTGTCAGCCATTACATCAAAATATCAATGCATTACATTATAATAATCAATGCATAACAATCATAATTTTTTTTCAGCATCATATCTGCAATTCTGGACACATTTTTTTTTCTAATTAATCGGCTAGCCGATATTTCATCAATCAGTAATTTATAATTAAGCAATATCACAAACAAGAAGTTAAAAACTCAGTAAATTACAATATTACAAAATATTACATCAGTAACAATCAACAATAAAGTACATTATTATAACCTTTATTTTACCAGGAAAGAAGCACATTGAGATTAAGAATCTCTTTTACAAGAGCGTCCTGGCCAAGACTGCAGACACAGCACGTTTGAGTTTAACAAACATCCAACGATACATACACATACACACACAAGCAAATCCAATCAAATTTCAATATCACTACATAGCTAGCTAAAACATCTACAGCCCGATGTTTCCTTCTCCAAATCATTTAAAAATACTTTAAAAGTGTCCAACGAAACCAGTTTCTTCAGTTTCAATGTACTTTGTAAACAATTCCAGGCAGAGGGAGCAGCAAATTTAAATGCCTTTTTCCCAAATTCTGTACGTGCCACTGGAACAGACAGTAATAATAATTCCTGTGACCGAAGGCTATAGCTACATGCATCACATAGTAGTTTCGCTCGTAAAAGAATCGGTGACTAGGCTAGACTAGTGAATGATTAAAGGCAGACACTTGTTTCGTTCATAAACAAATAAAAACATTTTTGAGGGAATTGGCTGAGTGAATGATGCAATGACTCACTTATGTGAATCAGTGTTTCTGAAAGAATCATTCGAATGATTAAAATGACTGACTCATAAAGACCTTCACTTGTCGCCACCTACTGGCATGACGAAAAACTGCTATAAAATACTGCTTTTAAAGGGATACTCCACTTTTTTTGGAAATCGGCTCATTTTACAACTCCCCCAGAGTTAAACAGTTGAGTCTTACCGTTTTCGAATCCATTCAGCCGATCTCCGGGTCTGGCGGTACCACTTTTAGCATAGCTTAGCATAGATCATTGAATCGGACAGGACCATTAGCATCTCTCTCAAAAAAATGACCAAAGAGTTTCGATATTTTTCCTATTTAAAACTTGACTCTTCTGTAGTTACATCGTGTACTAAGACCGACGGAAAATGTAAAGTTGCGATTTTCTAGGCTGATATGGCTAGGAACTATACTCTCATTCCTGCGTAATAATCAAGAAACTTTGCTGCCGTATCATGAGTCCAGCAGGCGTAATGATATGACACAGTGCCTGAAAATAGTCCCCAGCTCGGTAAATTCCAACGTGACCGGGACTCAGTTTGTCTAACCTATTAGACCTATTTTCAGGCACTGCGTCATATCATTACGCCTGCTGGACTCATGGTACGGCAGCAAAGTTTCTTGATTATTACGCAGGAATGAGAGTATAGTTCCTAGCCATATCAGCCTAGAAAATCACAACTTCACATTTTCCGTCGGCCTTAGTACACGATGTAACTACAGAAGAGTCAAGTTTTAAATAGGAAAAATATCGAAACTCTTTGGTCATTTTTTTGAGAGAGATGCTAATGGTCCTGTCCGATTCAATGATCTATGCTAAGCTATGCTAAAAGTGGTACCGCCAGACCCGGAGATCGGCTGAATGGATTCGAAAACGGTAAAACTCAACTGTTTAACTCTGGGGGAGTTGTAAAATGAGCCTATTTCCAAAAAAAGTGGAGTTTCCCTTTAAAAACATGTAACATTTACAACACTAATAACTAGTGAACGGCTCTCGGAAATTTTGAGTTGCTTAAGTATTATTAGTATAAATAGGAATTGTATGTCTAGATTTAGATTCAATGGAGTACAGAAAACCAATGCTTGCCTTGAACATGCAGCATAGTATGTTTTCATTTCATACTGCCTTTCTTCCTGTATATTAATAGGTATAGATGACACACCAGCGTTCTCGAGTCCAGGAACTTTGATGACTGGATTCAAAGTCTATGAGATGCTGTACAAAGTCCTCAGATCTGCTCTTATCAACAGACTGAACCCTACGGTAGAGTCTCCTTCTGTTGTTGTTATGCGTGTGTGTGTGTGTGTGTGTGTGTGTGTGTGTGTGTGTGTGTGTGTGTGTGTGTGTGTGTGTGTGTGTTTTAAAGGAGCACGACAGGATTGTTTACAGTAGAGTAAAGTCACTTGCTCCTGTAATCCTTGCTTACTTTGCTAGCGGTTCACTACCTTTGGGGCTTTGCTGACATTAGCGCTGGCATTAATGGGAACTGGAGCTGTTCGTGCCTCGGGGCCCAGCTTGACCCTTTTCGAGGGAACACTTCCTATGTTCCCTCAGCCTTCAGTACCTTCACCTTCAGGCTTTGCATGCTCCATCTCACCCCATGACCAGGTGCATCCAGCGGGCAACTGACTGGGCAGTTTGGCGGATTTTCCCCATTTCTCACTATACTAACAGTACATTTACAATGACCTACTACCGCCAATATAAAATTATATGTAGAGCTGCACGATTAATCTCGATCTCCATTCAAACACCCACGCCATCTTATTCCTAAATGACAATGATTCTCCTGTGTCTATTAAAATCAAACCAGAACATTCAGATCTGTGTTGCTGACCCAGAGAGAGCCGTGGTCATGTATAGATATTAAACAGCTTCACGGTCTTTTTAACCACACAGTATCATTATTTCTGTGTTACAAATCACAGAAGTACTGGGATAAAAGTTGAAAGTTCAGATTTCTACTACGGCACTGATCAAAATAAAGCAAATCACCTTTTGAAAGTAACGTGGCGCTTCAAATAACGACTGCGTCGATTACAACGTTACACCAGTAGGTGGCGACAAGTGACTGTTACATTTTTTTATATTTTATTTTTTTATTTGAGTTAGTGATTCCAAAAATGTATTTCAGAGAGTCCAAATCATTCATTCAAGAGACTCGTTAAAAAAAATGCTAATTCATCCAGTAATAAAACAAGTGAAGTATTTATGAGTCACTGAATCGTTTATTCAAACCGAGTTTTAAAAAATAATGAATTCAAATTAAACGCTTTCAACTGCAGCAATTAACATTTTGTCAGAACCAGTAAATAACATGTTATTTTGTTTAGTTGTCTGTTCAGAATCGTGGGAGAATCGCAATCTCTATTTGAAAAAAAAGTTTTTTTTTGTATCTTATCCAGAATCTTTCAGCTCCATGAGTTACAATATTGCATTTATATTAATTTTAAAGACCTCAAGAACTGTTGCGTCATTCCACATCCAAATCAAATCAGACTATATATACAACCCCTTTGTTTTAGTATTAATTGCACCAATGCATAATGTACAGTATCATATCAAAGATGAACTTTTTTCATGTATTAAAATAATAGAAACACTTTATATGTAATGCATTATAAAAGTATTTGCAATGCATCAATTGTGGCTTGTAATGCACCCTATAATGCATAGTATGGTCTCATAAATATTATTGTAACGACAGTTATAATACATTATAATACTTATCTATTCACTGAACACACTTTTAGAACGTATAATGCATTAAAACACATGTGTAGCAAGGAATCTGCAAACATTATAATGCATTTTAACTTTGGTTTCAATTATTTATGAAAAGATATAATGCATTATAATGTACATTATGATTACCTTTATAATGCATTATACACAAAGGCTTTAAGTAATACCAAAATATTTTAGTAAAATACATGAAAATATTGCTGGTTTTGACTATGAATCTTCCTTACATTCATTTAGTAAAATCACCAGCTGAAGTGTGCATATATATATATATATTAGTACAGGTCAAAAGTTTGGAAACATTACTATTTTTTATGTTTTTGAAAGAAGTTTCTTCTGCTCATCAAGTCTGCATTTATTTGATCAAAAATACAGAAAAAAAAGTAATATTGTGATATATTATTACAATTTAAAATAATTGGTTTTCAATTTATTATACTTTAAATGATCATTTATTTCTGTGATGCAAAGCTGAATATTCAGGATCATTACTCCAGTCTATCACATGATCCTTTAGAAATCATTCTAATATGATGATTCATTATCAAAGTTGGAAACAGTTCTGCTGCTTAATATTTTTTCATAACCTGTGATACTTTTTTAGGATACTTTGATGAATAAAAAATAAATAAATAAAGCAAATTTTTTAAAAATAGAAATCTTTTGTAACAACAATATACACGACTGGTCAGTAATTTGGGGTCAGTAATTTTTTTTCTTTTTTTGAAATAAATCAATACTTTTATTCAGCAAGGATGTGTTAAATTGATAAAAAGTGATAGTAAAGAAGATTTATATTATTAGAAAATATTTTTTTATTTTGAATAAATGCAGTTCTTTTTAACCTTTTATTCATCAAATATATTAGGCAGCAGAACTGTGTCCAACACTCATAATAAATCAGAATATTAGAATGATTTCTAAAGGATCATGTGATAGACTGGATGTCACATGTGACACTGAAGACTGGAGTAATGATCCTGAAAATTCAGCTTTGCATCACAGAAATAAATTATTTTTTAAAGTATATTCAAATAGAAAACTATTATTTTAAGTTGTAATAATATTTCACAATATTACTGTTTTTTTTCTGTATTTTTGATCAAATAAACGCAGCCTTGATAAGCATTAGAGACTTCTTTCAAAAATATAAAAAAAACGTAATGTTTCCAAACATTTTACCTGTACTGTGTATATATATATATATATAAATAATAAAACCAAAAATTATTCAGATACCATATATAAATGGTTCAAATATATTTATTTATTTTTTATAGTAGGTGTAGGACACTATAGTTAATTCATGTAAGTGAGGATAGCAAAATAAAATAAACTGTGACATATTATACCCAAAAATTCTTCATACAGTGACTTACAGTAAAATTTATCCAAATTTGGGACCAAAAATGATTCAGACACTTTGACCTGACCATGTTTTGCTGAAGTGTTTTTTCTTTAATTGCTAATGCGACCTTTTTACAGCACAGACTGAACAAAATTAAACATTACCTGGTAATTTGTTGAGCTAAACTGGTATTATCTAATTGTGTAGTTAAATTGAACAGCTGACAGATATTCAACATAATTCATCTGTGAGACAGTCGAACAGAAGGATGGACAAAACCAAAATTTGATAACTCTGAGTTCTTGTCATATATTATTACTAAACTGAAGAAAATCTGTGAGAAATGTTGAGGGTGTCTGAATAAATTTTGGTTTGACTGTATATAGTTTTTGCGCTATATTGCAGAGCCCTAGTCAGTGGGCGCTCGGGCCCCAGACACAGGTGCCTTATAGCTAAGCAGATCACAGCTATCCACAGGCACTTTAGACTGCATTTAGCAGGATGAATTCATTAAGGAACGGCTTCTCTCAAGTGCTCTCTCTCTCTCTCTCTCTCTCTCTCTGACAGCTGCTCTCTCTCTGTAGAACCCTGCAGCCAAACACAGATCAATGGGAGAAATACATCCACAGGAGCGTTTAACAGCAGACCTTGGAAGACGGTGAGTGTGTTTAAGACATCAGTGCATCTATATCCTCCAGATCTGAGAACTGAAAGTGTTCTGCCGAGAGAGAGAGAGAGAGAGAGAGAGAGAGAGAGAGAGAGAGAGAGAGAGAGAGAGAGAGAGCACCGTTCGGAGTGGGAGGAGAAGAGACACACTGCGTTTAAACTCACAACAGGCGGTTCAAATATCACATGCACAAAATGCGTTATGTCATGTGACTGGTGCACGGGATTTCTGATCACATCAGAGATGCAGATTCTCACACGGTGCCCGACGGGTCACTCGGCAGATGGCAGTGAGAGACATGCTAATTGTGCGGTGTGCACTACAGCTGCCGGCAAAGGCAAGGTCTCTGACAACCTATTTCTCAATCTTCTCATTTCATATGACTTTATCAGAATCATTGTGTTTTTGTTTTGCACTGAATATTGCAAAAGTATCGATTACGCGCACACACAAAAAAATGACATAAAATAAAAAAAGGCTGAGGCTATTTACACCAAGTGAAAGTAGATAGTGTTTTGAGCAAGTGTAAATGGCAGCAAATAGCATCTTATTTACTCTAGGAGGAAACAGGGATGGTATTTGCACAAAGTTTAACATGCTGATATACCAGTTGAACTAAGGGTAAGCTGTCTGAGCAGTGGTAGGTGGTAATATAGCCTTTGATAACAAGGTTGGCTATTTGCATTTGGTGTAAAGACACTGACAAATAATAATAATGATAATAAAAAAAAACAAAAAAACTAAAAACAAAAAAACTTATTTGCCAGTAGGGTGACAGTAACTGTAATAAAATGAGTTTGTATATGCAGCATGCAAGATAATCTAACATAGTCTAATAATTTATTATCTTATCAAATAGTATTTCTTATTAGCCTATATATTATTTTTATATGTCTTTTTATGCATTAGAAAATTTTGATCTTTTTCTTTTTCTTCTAATTTTTTACATTAGTTAATGTATTAACTAAAATTAACTAACAATGAGCAATACATTTGTTACGGTATTTATTAATCTTTGTTAACATTAGTTAATATAAATACCACTATTCATGTTAGTTCTCAGTGCATTAACTAATGTTAAAATAAATATAACTTTTGATTTTAATAATGTATTAGTAAATGTTGAAAATAACATTAACTAAGATAAAAAAAAATGATGTAGACGTATTGTTCATTCCAAGTCTATCCTAACTAATGAAACTTAATTAACAAATGAAGCCTTGTTGTAAAGTGTTAGCTGTTTTTGTTGCCCTCAACTAATGAATCTACTAAATCAAGTGCTTTTAAAAAGAAAATCTCACCTTCTAGAAGTAGAACAGCACTTTCGTTATATAATCCACAAGATAATCCATCCAATTTACAAATGATTAGTGAGATTCTGATTTGTTGCTAACAGCTAACCTGAAGAGGAACAGCAGGTTCACCTGCAAGAGCGGAGATTTAACAATCATTTACTGCCATCTTGTGGCGAGCGGTGTGTAATGCAGGCATCACGATGTCCTATGCATTGATGGTGCAGTTTCTTACAGTGTTTTGTTTGTTTTCTAAATCGTTAAGTAAGGAATGAAGTATATATTCAGCCTTCAGGGTCTGCGGTAATGACTTAACGTTTCCCCGCTTATTCAGTTGTCAACATGTTGGCGTCATATTTGACCACGGAACATCGTCATTGACCAATCAGAATCAAGTATTCCAGAGAGCCGCATGGTAATATAAATGAAAAAGTTCTTCCAGACGATTTTAAATTTGAATGTTGGTATGACAAAGTCTTTCAAGTGAAACAGATTAAAAGGTAAAAGGTTATACAGGGCTTATTTTGAATATTGTTCAGTTTGAGCTAGGTGTTGCTATCAGAATCAGAAAGAGCTTCCAGTGACAGACAGCATGACAGTGACAAGACAGATGATACAAATAAAAGAAGTGATTTAAAAGAAATATAGGCCTATAAAAATACACAGTATAGGCTACGAAATAGACAATATATGTAGGCCTATGTGGTCACCGTGATTTTGCCAAGGCTAGACATGTTCCTGGAGGGGTTTGACTGTTTACGGACAGGAATGTGGTTCCAGGATCAACAAAATACGTTGATCCAGGTCCACCCCTACCTCTAAACCTAAACATAACTTATCCATAAAATCAGAGGGAAATGACAGGTGAATAACACTGATGTAGAAGCACCTAACCCTGGTTGTAAGCCTAAACTTCACATAAACTGTAAACTTGACCCACAAATCTAAAAGGCTAAAAGTGTTTGAAGTTTTCAGTGCATTGGTGTGTGAGGTAAAATGACACAAGCTGTTGAAGCTCCGCCCCCTGTGCCGGGAGCAGCAGCTCATTTGCATTTAAAGAGACAGACACAAAACGGTGCGTTTTTGCTCACCCTCAAAAAGTGAGAATTTTAACATGTTATATAAAAATATCTGTGGGGTATTTTGAGCTTAAACTTCACATACACACTCTGGGGACATCAGAGACTTATTTTACATCTTGTGAAAAGGGCATTATACCACCCCTTTAAAACATAGAACCAATAAACAAATGGAGATGAAAATGAAATCATGTAATTATTATGGTTAACAAAATGTAGGCCAATCTAATTTTGTCAAGTCAGGTCACCTTTATTTATAACGCTTTACACAATACAGATTGTTGCAAAGCATCTTACAGTGATAAAAGGAAAATTGTTCAATTGAAGTCAGTGTTGATTCAGTTCCGTTGTAAAGATCGTCAATTATTAAATCAGTTAATTTCATCTAAAGCAGTTCTGCTGAAAACTGTGATCCAGCTCAGTTCAGTTCTCATGCAACAGTGTCAGCACAGGCAGATCAATAATATTGTTGAATATTAAATGTCCCCAATTAAGCAAGCCAGTGGCAAGGAACCCAAACTCCATCAGGAGAGAATGGAGAGAGAAAAAACCTTAGGAGAAACCAGCCTCAGTCGTGCAGTTCTCCTCTGGCCAACAAATGAACATGCTGTGATTATGATTCAGGCAGCATCGCAAGTCAGAGTTCAGATCAAGATCGGGAGCGTTTAAATATTCATCCAGTTCCTTTTGCTTGAAGATGAATTCATCACGCCAGTATGGAGCCGAAGTTGGCCATAGGATCTGTGGATTGGACCTGTCTTGTTCTCGTGGTCTCTGCTGAGGATCTGTGCCGATGACTGTGGTGTCGACGAGGTCTTCACAGGGGATCATCTAGTAGACATAGTCTCTGCTGACATTCAGGGCTGTGTCTTGGTCGTGTCTATAGGTGCAGGTCCACCATCTCATCTGGATATGGACCAGATCCAGTTATAGAGACACACCAAACCGACGGCAAAGATCTAACGCTGATGAAAGCCGACTGTGTTGTCGCCTCGGGCACGCGCGTTCTGAGCCTGCATGCATGTAAAGAAGACCAGCCAGCAATTTTGTGTTTAAAAGACGTCTAATAGCCGTCCAAACACAGCCCAGACGTCTAGGCTAAAACAAGGCAAAATTTGGGCTGTTAGAGAAAATTTAATAGACGTCTAAACCATAGCCCAAGAATAGACTAGTCATCAATTAGATAACAAATGCAATGAGTGAAGAAATCAATACAAACACCTTGTAATCACTGTTTACTTTGCTTACATGATGGAACATCATACATTTCGCAAATTATTTAGGCAAAAAGGACCAAATTCAAGGTTATTTTGGCAAGAAGTGGGCTATTCATACCCGGACTATATCGGGTCTATAGTTAACCTAGAGATGGTGAAATGACGGCTATTGCTTGCTGGGAGATAACGATCTATTTAAGCAGATATATTCGTCTATTCGTCATTTAGAAAGGGAAAGCGAAACTAAGACTGCAGGTGTACAATCCATAAACAAAGCAGCGTTTGCTTTCCACTCCGCTCATGTTATTATGAAAATATTAGCGCCATTTTTGCTCTTATTCTCGTGCACTGACTCGTTCACTAAACTGAGCTGTCAATCAGAGTTCTCTCTCTCTTACTGACGGCCTGACGCCAATTCTACATTGAATCGGCCAAACAAACCCAGACTGTGTCCGACTAGACTAGAGCCAACACTGAAAAAACGAAGTCGGCTGATGCTCAAAAACGGCCAGACGTTGCTGGCTTAAGGATGAGACAGACAGACTAATACTAGTGTAGATGCCATTCTTATGATGATGTATTAAGTACATCGGGTGTTTTAGGAAGTGTTCCCGCCCGGTTCCGGTTGACCGAATTTATGCAGCCTAACAATCATTGATCTGATCTGAATAATAGAAATTGATAATGTGTAACCAAGCAAATCTTTCGTAGCTGTGAAAGCTCTTCCCAACACATTTGCAGAAGTTTCCACACGTGTTGCTTTGCTTTCCCCCTTCTGTCCAGTTCATCCCAGACCAGTTCAGTCGGGCTCAGGCCATCCATCATTTGATGTCCAGTAGTTCAGGCATAGCCTGGAGGTTTGTTTCTTGCTGTAGGATGAAGCCTTGACCCAGTAGGTGTATACCTGAGGATACAACACCACGCTGTGAGGATGCTGTGGTGTTTTTGCTTCAGGGTGCCACTCGCTTTGTGCAAATCACAGACTCTGGATGCAGCAAAAGATCCTCGGAGAATCGTACTTACTCCTGCATGTTTGACTACTGGTGTCACACAACAAGGGACCATCCTTTCACCTACTCAACAGTGTACAGAAAGCCTGTGTGATAAAGTTTGATCATGATCCAATCATCAGTGGACCACCGGTGGTCCTTCACGGCTCATTTTCTTATTCAGAAACTGCATGTCTAAAACGTTTGGCCTATTTATTGAAACCCGCAAAAATAATTATGTGTGTATACGTTTCTTGGGGGCTTTATTGCATCCTGCAGATGATTGACATATTTGATGGAAAATTTATGGAAAAATAGCAATAGGCCTATGCGAAATAAGACATGAGATCATTTTGGGATGGAACAAGGTTTTTCAAGTTTATTTGCTGTCAGTGTCATTAAACATCAGGAAATAAAAGTACAAAAATGTGTTTCATATTTAAACAACATAGTTCAGTGTCGCACTGAAAATAATAAGGAACAAACATTGAATAGTGAATCTACTCTAAATGAACAGACACACGGTTAGTGAGGAGAAAACATTTGATCTGACTGGCATGTGCTGGAAATATGACTGTAGCGATATGACTATGATTTTGATGCTTTAATACTGTGATTCAATCAGAAGCACAAGCATGTCCTGGTCAAATTTCACTTCAAGAATCGAAAAAATAGAAAAGAACAAAATATATTTTGCATGAATAGTTTATTTTACGATGATTACCGTTACCATACTTTACAATTTGAATAGCAAATTATTTTCTGCATACTGAGAATTCCCGGGGGAAATACTTATGTAATGCAGAAAATAATTTAAATTGAAAAGTATGGTAATAGTAAAATAATTATTTATGTAAATTAGAATTGATTCCCTCTATTTTTTTTTCTTTTTCTTTTTCACATGAAATATGACCCAGTCCTTGAGGTTTTGTGAGATTTCACTGTACAATTACCATGAAATAAGGGTGTAAAAAAACAAAACAATTCACATACACTCCAGCATTCACACAGCTGTAGAAAAAAAAGTCTGATCACAAGTAGATGGATATGACAGCAATAACAGATCTAAATATCAAAAAAAAATAATAATAACAAAAAAGCAATAAAAACAAAAGTAACAGTCAGAGAAATCTTATCATATACTGGATAAGCTTCAACGTCAGAAATCAAAAGTTACCAGTGTCCCAACTACAGTGCAATTATGACCTTGGCCATCAGATTTTTTTTTTTTTTTTTAATACACAGCTGTAAAACAATGTATAATATTGTGTTCGTTTAACAAGTCATTCTACAAGAAACATACACAGAAAAAAAAAATCAAGAGAGGACGCAGAAAACACACCAGTTGTTCATTTCTACAACAGAAATCGCAGCCCATGACATCCATGAATGTGCAGCTTATTTGTTTGACTTACCTAATTGTTTAATCTAGAAATGCTTTAGTCTACAATTATATTGGCTATTTAAAACAAATCCTCGGGTAATTAGTCTTTACGCCAGATCTGTGTTGTCAGGTTTGTTTTCATAAAAAATGAAAGTTGTGCATCTCCTGGAAAAACCGTCACTTTTGATCATTTTACTATTACAAATGTTCCAGTTCATGTGCGTAACACCGATTACCTGAATTCTGCCATGTGTCTCTAAAAATCAATTTCAAATGTACATCGATTGTGTGATCTGCCGTGACGTGATTTGTCTCGCCCACTCTTCCATGCGTGCAGCTCTTCCGAGTAAACCGTGTTCGCCGTACATCGCTGTCGTCGGGAGGAAGTGATGCGTTCCACGGCAGAGGATAATGTCAAGTGTTCGTACGTTCGTTTGTGACGGGTCGCTGGTGGCGGGTACAGATCAGGACATTTCTCCCAACAAACACCATGTATCACGTCAAATATAAAATACCTGAATTTTTCTGACGCATGATTAAAGGATAAAAAGGAACACCCTGGAAAAACAGCAACAGTTTGAGCTTATTAAGTGTTCAGATTATGGCTATACCACATGTTTTACGCCGGGTGCAGACGCCACGCCTTTTCTGTCCTGCAGCAAACATCAACTAGAAGTCGATAGCCTGTACGATAGCCATCTAACTTGGGTCATGATTGACTTGGGTGTTTTAGATCATTATTGGTTTCACTTACTAATTGCTCTATTGTTTCCAAAATGGATGCTAACAAATAGGCTTTAATCATTATAGACCTTTCTGGAGTTTTTAACGTTTTAGACACTTTCAGAAATCGATTTCGTCTTCTGCTGAAAGTATAGGGCCTTTTCCCATTCTGCCATTTTCTCTATGTAACTTTAAAAATATATATATTAAGAGTTCAGATGCAAAAGCCTCTAAGTGCCATCTGAAATTTTCTTCTAGAATGATCATTTTTATAAAGCTTGCATATTTAAGTTCAGTAATTTCACTTAAATGACAATTAATAGGTAATTCGCATTGCCATTTAAGTGAAATTATTGAACTTAAATATACGAGCTTGATAAAAATGATCATTCTAGAAGAAAATTCCAGATGGAATTTTGCGTCTGAACAATTCATATATTTAATAATTGTTTTAGTTGTTTTGCTCTATTTTAATATGATGATGAATTATTATTATATTTCAATGTAACATTTAATGTAATTAAAAATATTAGCTACAATACACTTGTACGTTACGTGTGCACGAGTGTGAGCAATAAATTGCTGGCTGCAGTTCACTTAACGGCCACCGGTGTCGCTAATAACAAGGGTTTCTGAATTCTACATACAGCCCCTTTAATATTATCTAATAGACCTGAGCTAACAATGAACCACTGTATTTTATTAACTAACAAAGATTAATAAATACTGTAACAAATGCATTGCTCATTGTTATTAAATGTAACTTAATGTGACTTTATTGTAAAGTGTTACCAATAATTGTAATATTTTTATATAATAATAATAATTACATTAAATGTTACATAAATACAATAATAATTGTCGTAAAAAAATAAGGGGTTGTAATTTGTACCTTATTCATGCTGAAAGAAATGTTTTACCCAAGAAAAAATCGTAGCATGTGCACCCGACTTCAGTTTGTTCACACCAGACGGTCTGCCGTTAAACATTAGCTTTGATTGATAGCTTAATAAGGTGGTCTCATCCACACTGAGAGTGTTTGTATCAGGATATAGTACGTTATACATTGCCGCACCACAGATGATCATCCCTTGGTGAATATTAGGGTCCTCAAAAGTCCTTTAGTAATACTCATCCATATCAAACACACAGAGTTCAGACCCTAATGCTCATCAGAGGGTGGACAGTGAAACTATACAGGACAAAGTCGGTTTGTGTTTCCTGTCGAAGGCACAAGCTGATGTCCAGAAAACCTCAGAGGGAGATGCGGGCACAGTGATGTTTGAGCTTACAGGGAAGAACGCCTCTGTTCAGCTGGTAAAACTCAACTAGTTGCAGAAGGTCAATGAAGCGTGTGTGTCCGTCGTCCAGACTGTAGAAGAGCTCGCTGTTTTCTTCAACCTGACACAGTCACAAACACATTTGGAGTGTTACATCCACACACATATTTTATTGCATGATATGTAGAAATCTCATATTTTTGTCTGTATATGACCCTCTTAATATGGTGATTTTGCCCTGTTAAAAGCACACAACAATGTTACATTTTTACATAAACTGTTGAATTCATACTCAAATCTCTTGACTTTATACTGTAATATATATTTTCTATATTTTATAGATAGATAGATAGATAGATAGATAGATAGATAGATAGATATACAGGGCTGTTGAATGCTTGACGAAAGTTCTAAGGTATGCAATTATTTTTAAAAGTCCCATATTGTACACCTTTCTGAAGTTTTATTTAAGGTTTTGATGTCCTTGAGAATATATACAGTATATTTGCGGTATAAGTACCAAAAACCATCTCAATATATTTTTACAACTCCTTTCTCTGGAGCTCTGCCAAGAACAGGTCGATTTTGGCCTGTCTACTTAATATTCATGAGCCTCTCTTCTGATTGGCCTGTTGTTTTCTGAGTGACCCACCATTGGTGGGGGTGGTGACTGAAGGCGGTGACTGAGTAGTTCTGACATCACATTTATACGGAAGTCACAACGGCTCATGAAAAGGCACAGCTACTTTATCCAGGCTGTGTGCATTTGTCTGTGGATCGACTGTTTTGAAACTTATAATGTAGTTTCATCGCCCCTAGACCTCTGTTATCATGAGAAAAGCCAGGAAATTTCAGTTTTGACAATATGGGACTTTTAATGAAACTCGTACTCTCTTTCTCCCGCTCTCTCTCTCCCCCACTCAAACACACACACACATACAGCACGAACACACACTCGCACAGAAACGTTTTGTCAGCGCTGCTCTGATGATTTTATCCATAATATAGTTTAAAAACTTTGACAACAATGACATTTCTCTCTAGCGAGGTAATAACGGCGCTGATCTTGAAGCAGTTAAACTTACAGTTTCGCTATTAGTAGAGACGCTGCCGCTGAACACTGTTGAGAGACTCGGGTAATTCACACATGTGTAATCTCTCTCGCTCTCTCTCTCTCTGTCTCTCTCTCTAATGCAGTTATTAATGCAGTTATTATTCTATCAATGGCTCAAACCTCCATTACTAGCTATAAAATGACGTTTTGGAATTAGCAACGGAGGCTTGCAATTAAATGCGTAAGAAATTAGTACAACACACAAGAGAGTGTTGTACAAAAACCTGACAAATGTCTTGAAATGCATCATTTGAACAATGTTTTGAGGTGCGGTAACCTGAAAATGCTGAAAATGTACATTTTCTCATACATGCATTGCATTATTTTTCTAATAATTCAATGGCCCGTCGTCAATTATTCCTTACTTGACTTACCGGTACAATCTGAAAGTGTTTGATTTTCTGCGTATGGCACAGTGACAGAACAAATGTCCTCGGGTTACTTTGGCTGTCCCTCACCAGAAACACCCTGGGAAGACAGATATTTACAAATGCAGAAGCTTTAATTCAAGTTCATCAGAAGTTAGAGCTCATAATTTCCTTCATCTTTTGCAGCCTTTCGGTAGATTTAAAGGAACATACCCATCGATGAGGCCCTGCTGAGTGATTAATTTTTGAGCCTCGTCCCGGGACAGTTTGCTGTGAAACCACGGCTGAGCCACATGGATGGCTAGAGAAGGAAATTACATCATTATGTCAGAAAGAGGGAGGAACATCACTTTTCATTTCATTTTTTATTTATTTTACCTATGTTGGACATGGAGCTCTGAGAGGCGGATGGACTACCATGAGAGCTCAGTCTGTGGCAGCTTTTCCTCTGGAGAAGAACAAGAGAACACATAGATTAAACACTCGGGTTACACTTTATTTTAAGGTGTCATTGTTTCAGTGTAGTTATATATTTAAGTACTGAGTAATATTAAGCAACTACATTTACTTACTATAGGGTTAGGGTAGGATTTGGTTGAGGGTTAGTTGCATGTAATTATGCATAATTTACTGTTATTACTATGGTAAGCACATGTAACATATGAAGAGTTCAGATGCAAAAGCCTCTAAGTGCCATCTGAAATTTTCTTCTAGAATGATAATTTTTATCAGGCTCGTATATTTAAGTTCAATAATTTCACTTAAATGGCAATGCAAATTACCTATTAATTGTCATTTAAGTGAAAACACTTAACCTAAATATAAAAGCTTTATAAAAATGATCATTCTAGAAGAAAATTTCAGATGGCACTTGGAGGCTTTTGCATCTGAACTCTTCATATGTAACAAGAACACTGTAAAATACCAAAACCAAAACTTGTTACACACTGCATTACAAAGCACAGCGAACATACAGAATATACTGCCCATGTTTTTATACTGTAAATTGTAAGTGAAACCGTAGGTATTATCCCACACCAAATGTTTCTAACAGTATGATACACTGAGCTTGTGCATTACATGCACACCAATACGCCGATAACTACCAAAAAAAATAAAATAAAAAAATAACCCGATTTTACAGTGTTCTTGTTACATATGTTACATGTACTTACCATAGTAATAACAGTGAATTATGCATAATTACATGCAACTAACCCTCAACCAAATCCTCCCCTAACCCTATAGTAAGTAAATGTAGTTGCTTAATATTACTCAGTACTTACATTACATGCAATTTAATTACTTGGCAAGAAAACCGCGTTTACAGACTGTATTAAAAAACAGGTTATTCCCCAGTGGTGACATCAAAATGTAAGCATCCACGCATTTCATTCAGAGTATTCTATTTGTATTATGTAAGTTGTGAAGTTAAATAAATCATTTCAAGTATTTCACAATGTCAGCGAAAAACTTGCACAGACTCATTCTCCTCTCATATTTGCATTTTCTGCAGCTGTACCACTTGTCCTTTGGCTGCACAACGAGTTTGTGATGTATGTTTCTCCTCCCCTACTGCAAAACACTTGCTGAATGTGCTTAAATCTGCAGTATAAAGACGCTTTCCTTTCACATATCTCACATGCGCACTTCAATAAGCTGACAGAACGCAGGTCAATATCGGGCTATTGGACACAAATCTAGCTCTAAATCTTAAGCTATTTATTACTTTACGCAGATAAAGGAAAACTGTTTAACACGTTTACGTGACCACACACATTGTCGGCTTATTAAGCATAATCGGTTTAAGAAAGTGCATGTAAACGCACTCATTGTTGCCTGTGAGTGGCACCTTGTTATTCCTGTATAATAATGTCTTAAAATACCTTACATTTTCATGACTAGCTCCATATTACTCATCTTCTTCTTTTTTCCCCAAAATTGGCAACACTTTAAAGGAGTGTAAATGAGTTTCTGTCTTCTGCTGAACACAAATGAAGATATTTTGAAGAATGTGGGTAACCAAACAGTTGATGGACCCCATTGACGCCGTGTTTCCAACTCAGGAACTTTCCCCAGGAACTATGGACTTTGGGGTGATACTCCATGTGTTTCCATCACAGGAACCAGCGTCTAAATGAAGTCCCTGCTTGCGAGGTAGTACTTTTTCAAAGCTCAGGAACTTTCAGGGGTGGGACTTAGGCGCTGAACATGCTGATTGGTTGAGGTCACGGCGCATTTTGATTGGTTGACTCCACGCAGCATTTAATTTCAACCACCATTTTTTTTTACATCTGTTGCGGTGCGTACAGTAACAGTTGTTTGCTATTCGAATCAACAATGGAGTTTTAAAAATATGACCGATGGACCGACGACAAGGTTCGGGCTTTATTTAGCTTAAATTCAGAGGATGAAATCCAGCGGGAACTGTAAAGTAACGCGCAATCCTACATCACCGGACTATTTACCTAATCTTCACGGTACTTTAGACCGCGGTGGACACGCAGACGAAAAAAAAAGTTGTAAAAAAAAAGGATATAGTATTTTTGTTCTACTATGGAAGTCAATGGCTACTGTCAACATTCTTCAAAATATCTTCTTCTGTGTTCAACAGAAGAAGGAAACTCATATAGATTTAGAATAACTTGTGGATGAGTAAGTGATGACAGAATTCTCATTTCTGGGTGAACTATCCCTTTAAAATTAGGTTCCATTTGTTAAAATAAGTTTTCTGCATTAGTAATGCTGAAAAATACATGTATAAATATTATTAATTTCAACATTTACTAATTCATTATTAAAAAGTTGCATCTGGTAATATTATTGAATGTACCTGAGCTAACATGAACTAACCGCTCATTGTTAGTCAGTGGTGGACAGTAACGAAGTAAATGTAATTCGTTACTGTACTTAAGTAGCTTTTTTGCGTATCTGTACTTTACTGAAGTATTTAAATTTGGGAAGACTTTTACTTTAACTCCACTACATTTCAAAGTCAAATATCTTACTTTTTACTCTACTACATTTTCAAAATCAGTCGTTCCTTTTTATTTATGAGTGGATAAAAACTTAACTGGTCAAACGAGCCACCTATCACAGTAGCCTACAACGTGCGCGCTTTGTTTTGAACTTGCCTTGGTGGTATTTACTAAGCGCGAACCAGAGCCGTTAAATATGAGAGTTGCGACCATAGACAGTATATAAAAGATTGCGACACACGGCTTGTTGAACCGGCGCTGCACAGACCGATCAGTTTATGACATCAAAGTATAGAGCGAAATCGCGAGAGCGATTGAAAAGCATACAGAACCGTCTACTCTCTAATCGCTCTTGCGGTATTTTAATGTCATTCACCGATTGGTCTGTGCAGTGCGCCGTTTCAAGTCGAACAAGCCAACTGTGATCTCGCCGCCGCGCGGTCACGTGATTCGTGTAGCTCTCAATAGTTCCAAACAATTTGTGTTGCCAATAATTTTAAGCGGGGCAGAGAGCAGCAGCTATTATTGCAGCAATTATCGGTAAATACTGACGCATAATGAACATTGCATATTACCTTGACACTAAAATTACTTGCATATAATAGCTTTTTTTTTTCTGAGGAGTAGCAGAAACACTGCATTAATACTTTTTGGTGTTTAATTTTGTAGGGAAATTGGCTGCTCCCATAATGTAGTGTGTATATATATATTCAATGGCATTGTGCAGGTTTATGTGAATGTATCATAACATTAGGATGTTTATAATTATGACCATAGACTCTTGTGAAAAATATGTACAGTAAATACTGTAAATGTATTATACCTTATGGGATCAGTCCCCTTCCGTCCAAAATTAAACACACAAAAAATGTATTCAATTCAAATATATGTATATATATATATATATATATATATATATATATAGACTAATTAATGTCATTTTATTAATAGATTGATGTGCCAAGAGTGACATTCTTCATGTAGACTGAGTTAAGCAAGAGTCTTGTGACAAAAATTATAATAGGACATTATAGCAATAAATAAATCATAGTACTTGGATACTTAAGTACATTTGAAGGCAAATACTTTTGTACTTTTACTCAAGTGAATGTTTAAAGGCAGCACTTCTACTTTTACTTGAGTAATATTTTACCTTGAGTATCTTTACTTTAACTCAAGTACATGGTATGTGTACTTCGTCCACCACTGTTGTTAGTTAACTAATGGGACCTTAGTGTCAAAGTGCTTTAGCTCATTATATATACTTTATTTGAACTTGTAGATGTTAGTAGATAACATGTTGCAAGACACTCTTTTAAAATCTGGCCATCATTTTTAATGTTATTATTTTAATGTTTATGTAAACAAAAAGTGCATATTGATGCTAATTTTATTTGTCATTTGCTGGTTTTCGTGATAAAACTTGGTGAATTGATTTCATTGTGTAGTATTAGTACTTTTTGAACAGGATTCTGTGATAACCGTGATCATTTTTGTCACTATAATCATGAAATGAAATGTTCATGCCATTTCATCTAGTTATGATCAACTAAAATCAACTATAATTATGTGTTTTTACAGTATAATATGCAAAGTACAATTTTCTATAATTTTTTTTATCTCTGATTCTGTTCTTTTCTCTGACATTTAAGGGTGACATATATATAGGCCTACAGGTCTAAAACAGTTTGGATAGTTGTTAATATGAGTTATGAGACATTAAGAGATTTAAGTATTGTATTACATGAGTAGCTCTAGGCCACTTTCATTTTTAAAAAGTAGCTCTCAAATGAAAAAAGGTTGGAGACTCCTGCACTGCGGTAAACTAAAGTGAACTGAGAAACTCCAATGCTGTTTTCGCTACTTTACACAGTTGTATCTAGTGTGTGTTGTGTGTGTGTGTGTGTGTGTGAGGACGTTACCCTCCACGACAGGCCCTCTTCCACAGCCACTGACAGCGCCTCAGACGGGTTCTCGATCACCCGACTCTTGTGTCCTGAGAAGTCCATGGCCACCAGTGAGTTCTCAGAGATGCTCCTCTGAAAACACACACACACACACAAACATACAATAGTGAATCTCACAGAAAACGGAAACGGGTCGCAGTTCACCCTTCCAAAATTTAGAGTTTCTGAATTTTTTCCAACCCCGGACGTCACAACGAGCATGACATCTAGTTTAAGATCAAATATTTTGCACATGAATAAGCGTATATATTTCCTGTTTGAATTATGATGTAAACTTGATTTTTCACACCAGCGAACCACATCTGTACTCTCTAGTGAGGCTCATGATGTAATGGTTTGCGGTCTCTAAAAACACATGGATTCTGATCATTAAAACAAAACATTAATCTGGTTATAGATACCATTCTGAGTCGAGAAAAGTCACAGTGATTTATATAGCACTTTATACAATATAGACCGTTTCAAAGGTAATGGTTCTTAATGGTTCGACAATTCGTATTATTTTATGGAATTTTGCAGTATTTATTATAGATTACTTATCAGTGCACATCATTATTTATTTTTAAATCATGTGCCCTTGTAATCTTTAATCAAAATAATTTCCCCTCACTCTTGCAGCGACATCTCTTCTCTTCTCTGATGAGGGCGGAGCAACCAACCTGTCAATCACAAGAGATCTAACCGCAACCATCCAATCAATTCCCCATGGACAAAATCAAGTCCCGTCTTACATTTTTGTCTTGTTTTAGAAGCCGTTTCACTCAGATATCCGTCACAATAAGAAAGAAGAGACCATCGCAACTTCATGCCAACATTAATGTTGTAAAATTAATCAATTATAAAACAAAATTCAATTTCAGCTGTAAAGCAGCTCTACAGAAGATAATGTCATTAGATCATCTACGAATTCTCAGAAACTAAAAGTATTCGCCTGAGATCATCTACAAATTCAGAGCCAGATCTGATTTGCTCTCTCTCTCTCTCTCTCTCTCTCTCTCTCTCTCTCTCTCTCTCTCTCTCTGATGGAGCAGGAGGATGTTAGTTGGAAAGGAATTTTGTTATTCTTATACATGAACACTGGATACTTTGTTCAGACGCCTCTTAAGGATTTTGAGTTGTGGGGGCTTATGGCTGTGCTGGTTTTCAAGAGCACACTCACTTATCTAACAAAAGAAGTATTTCCTTTTCACAGTGATCCCTATAGTGAGAGAAGCAGTGATTATGACTTCCGAAAGGTCCTTAATCTCAGCCATGTGTTCTTGTCCACACAAACGCACTAATACACAAACTGGAAGGGTTTACAACCCTGGATGACAGGATAATCCACAAAGACACAAGCTTCGCCTCATTCTGCATCAACTGCTTCTTTGTGTTTGAGCAAGAAAGTGAAAGAAAGTAAACACAGACACAGAGAGCTGAATCTCATGAGCCCTCAACCATGTGCCTCAAAATCAAAAGAAATAAGAAATTATATTTTGCTTGAATGTGAAGCTTTTTTTTTTAAAGCTGCAAGTGATTTGCATTGGGACATTATTTTCATGACAAAAAGCCTTAAAACATCTGGAAAACAAGTTCTTGTTAAAGCGTGCTACTTTTCATATTTTCAGAAATGGGGTTTTAATCAATTGGATGATAGTTGAGTTGAAGAATTGAATTGTTGACTACTATTTTGAAGTTGTGTTCTGACGCAATGTGTGAAGAACGGAAGTGAAGGAGTAAACAAGATGGATGAAGTTCACTACTTTGCTTACTAACTCCTGACAGATACCACAATAGTGTCTATGGAATAATTAAAGGGGTGGTATAATGCTCTTTTCACAAGATGTAAAATAAGTCTCTGATGTCCCCAGAGTGTGTATGTGAAGTTTTAGCTCAAAATACCCCACAGATATTTTTATATAGCATGTTAAAGTTGTCACTTTTTGTGGGTGAGCAAAAACGCACTGTTTTGTGTCTGTTCCTTTAAATGCAAATGAGCTGCTGCTCCCGGCACAAGGGGCGGAGCTTCAAGAGCTCGTGTACTTTTACCTCACACACACATGCACTGAAAATTTCAAAAACGTTTAGCCTTTTATGTTCAAACCGGAGTCAGACAATGATGGAGAGACTCAAGAAGAAGTGACAACATGTAGAAGCAACAGGACATTTCTGAATGGTTAGTTGATGAGTTTATGTAGCTTATGTGTAGTTATCCTCTAGTCATTGATTAGCATATTCTGTCTTGATAATCTATAAATCGTGTTCAGGGGGCAGGTTTATGTAAATTTTAGGGTTGGTGATGTCACTAACCCGAGAGGAATGTGGTGTAGTCCCTACCAGCCGTTTGTTGTAGTCCTTAAAAAGCAATTTCTTTAAAAGAAAATATCTCCCTTTGCTTTGAACGTTGAGCGTTGTAACTTTGCAGATGTTGTTTATGCTCAAACAGCAACATTACACACTAACTAAAGTTAGAAAAGTGAAATCATAATCAACCACCCCTTTAATTTATTGAGAGCATGAGAATCTATAAAATCTAATAAAATATTAAAATATATAGTAACAAAAAATAGAAGCATTACAGTAGTGAGAATTTAGGGGAGAAAATGTCCTTAATTGAAATAATTTCACAATGCAAAATGACTTCTGTTTCCTATTATTGTGTGTCTGCATTGGTGTGTAGATGCATAATTATTCATGTGTGTTTGTATATCTGGGAAAATGTCTATCATATTGTCTATCATGTCTATCATACACAAACTCATGTCTACTCACCCACAAAAAAATGTCTTGAATTTTTAACCTTTAAAGTCTTCTTTTAAAAAAATCAGAAGTGAGTTCTGATGAAAAAAAAAGAAACCTGCCAAGGATGTGCTGAGCAAAAATTACAGTATTTCAGTGCTGGTTTCCACTCTGTATGACTGTAACGTGTGTTTATGGTTTTCATGGAGCCTCTCAATGCTTTAAACATACATGATGACAGTGTGTGTCTGGAGCTCACCATTGGAGAGCTCTTCTGCTTCTGATAGGGCTGGATGAAGTTCTGGTAAAGCTGCATGCCATACTGTAAATAAACAAACAAACAGATTATAGCTCTGTTCAATAACATACTGTCTACTGCCTACATAGGCGCCTGTCTTCTGAGGGAGCTTCCTAACTGAAATAGACCCTCATATGTGTCTGATTTAGGATTTAGAACGTTCTTGTTGTGTTTGTTATTGTTAAAACAACGTTCTTCTCTTGTTTTACTGTGCAATACTGAATCACGAACTCTGAGAGCACAGGTGTCGCTGTGGACTATTAACTGACCAACCAAATAAGTTAATCGTGTTAATCTAGAGTGGCCAAGCAGTGCTTCTGAATTTACTCTGTGTATTCAACTCAATACACTACAGTTCTAAAACAGTGTTGGAGAAGTTATCTTCAGTAGCTTTTTTACTTGGGAGTTTAGTTTAAAGGATTAGTTCACTTTAAAAAAAAAAAATTGCTGATAATTTACTCACCCCGATGTCATCCAATATATCCATGTCTTTCTTTCTTCAGTCGAAAAGAAATTTTTGAGGAAAACATTCCAGGATTTTTCTACACGGAATGGACTTCAATGGCAACCAACTATACAAATGTTCGAAGAAGGTTCAAATGTCCGCCTCAATGCAGCTTCAAAGTCTTGACACGATCCCAGTCGAGAAATAAGGGTTTTATCTAGCGAAACGATCGGTCATTTTCTAAAATATATATATATATATATATATATACTTTTTAACCACAAATGCTCGTCGTGTACCATGTCTGAGATGTGCCACGCATTGCGTCATCACGCTGGAAAGGTCACGCGTCACGTCATCTATCTAAGTTATTTGTCTGTGTACTCCGGTTCAAAAAGGTAGGGAAGGGCGAAAAATGGCATCTCATTTTCTCCTCCAACTTCAAAATCGTCCGACATCTTTGTTTTAATTTATTTTTTTATTTTTTCGTGACATTTCCAACGTGATGACGTAATACTTGTCGCATCTCAGAGATGGTACAAGACGGGCATTTGTGGTTAAAAAGTATATTGATATATATATATTTTTTTAGAAAATGACTGATCGTTTCACTAGATAAGACCCTTATTTCTCGACTGGAATCTTTGAAGCTGCATTGAGACGGACATTTGAACCTTCTTTGAACATTGGTATAGTTGGTTGCCATTGAAGTCTATTCTGTGTAGAAAAATCCTGGAATGTTTTCCTCAAAAACCTTAATTTCTTTTCGACTGAAGAAAGAAAGACATGGATATCTTGGATGACATCGGGGTGAGTAAATTATCAGCAAAAAATGTTTTGAAAGAGAACTAATCCTTTAACTACAGATTCATTTGTAACTTGGGAAGCTGCAGTTAGAAACCGGAAATCTAATTGAAAATTAATGCAAATCGCTGCATGTATGAACGATCCCTTAGAAGGCAGCAGAATCAGGATGACTACAGTGTTTATGTCAGGAGTGCATCTATAATAACTTAAAGGTAGGGTAGGAAATTTCAGAGAGGCTAGCAATAGCAAGCTAGCTTTGTTTGGAAACATAAGATCCCACCCTCCCTTCAGAGCGTCTCTAAAGCCACAGCAGAGTCTGCAAAGCGTCACGAGAAGAGAGACGGCGTTAAACTACCTCATGTCTCAAAGCACATAACATTACGATAATAATGAACGTAAACAACTTACAGAGCTCTTTGTACCACATGACTGCTACAGATTAATTTCGGCATTGATAGTGTTGACAATAAAATGCATAAATCCAAGTCTGATGACGTCACGGTTTGCCACGCAGCAAAAGCGCTCATGACTTGTGATGGGTATGGAAATACATATGTTAACAGGCAGATAGGACATCGTATCGGACCGAATGCAATGATTGGACAAACATTTTTTGATCCTGAAACTTCCACAGAATTATCTATATATACATTATGATATATTTACGTTTTAATATTTAGACCACTTCTATTATTGAACGCTATCAGGACGTTTCAACCAGTATAAATTGCCTACCCTGTCTTTAAAATGCTGCGCATATAGGCAGCTCAATAGGCTTTAACACAGATCCTTAGATTGGGTTTCTTCTAAGGGTTCAGCATGACCACCGTCACTGCGGGATACAATGGGAACAAACCTCCCAGAGAGAGACAGAGGGAGAGAGAGAGGGAGAGAGAGAGGGGGAGAGAGAGAGAGACAGAGAGAGAGAGAGAGAGAGAGAGACAGAGAGAGAGAGAGAGAGAGAGAGAGTTCTCACCTTGAAGAGGCGCATGGCTGTAACCCAACACGTCCTGGTTTGCTCATCATCCGCACAGAGCAGTTTCAGGTCACGTGCAGAATTTGACTTGCTTGCCTGGATATGTAGAGACATCAAACCCTTTAGACCTCAGTTTTCCTTTCACGAGACCATATTAAGCCCTTTTACAAAGTCTTGATTTTATTTTTGTGCTCTACTAGAATATGATTCCATGTTTGAATGTTCAAAAAACACGTTGTTTTTTCTTCCATATTCTCCATTGTTTCAGCTTTTCCCAGTCTGTCAGTAACGGGGGTGCGTTTCCCAAAAGCATCGTTAGTCAACTATGGTCGCAAGTTCTGTCGTTATCATCATAGTTCAACGAGTCGGTGTTTCCCCGAAACCCTCGTTCCAACGAACATTCGCAAACAGCATCGCAGAGTTGCGTGTTTGGAACCACAGCTCTCAACGAGCTTCTAGTTTGCATGACATGTGGACTTAATAAATCCTTGAGCAAAATAAGCAAGCTGACATAAAGTACAACCTACATCTTTTATTTAGAATACATACAAATGTCATTTACCTCTTTTAGTTTGTCAAGAGATTTAAAGCACCGTGTTTTGAAGAGTGCGCATGTGCGAACGTGCTCTAGTGCGTAAGAACGAGCCGATGATTAAATCTGGAAATAAAGCAAAATAACTGAGAAAAATGAGAAATAGTCCTCAGATGCCATGTCTGTAATTTATAGCAAAACATCTAGCATTAATTCGATTTCATTAAAAAGAAGTTATAATTACTCCAACACCTGCGTGAAATCATTAACCAACGTGGCTGAACGACCAATTTGCGACAATACGATTTCAGGAAACAGTCGTGACTAGCTAGTTGATTTATTCAACGATGCCTCGTACTATTGTAGTTAGGAGGCGAGTTACATCGTTGTACAGGAAACGCACCACTGTTTAGTTCCTGTCTCTATGAAGCCCCGCCTTCTGAAAAGCACAATGTGCTCTGATTGGTCGGCTGGATCGGTGTGTTGTGATTGGTCAAGCGCTTCGAGTGTGTTTTGGAAATGTCCCGCCCCTTACCATAACCCCCAGTTTAACACACTACTAACTAACTCAACCAGGCCCCGCCCCTTTATTCTGCGTATGAATTATTTAAATGAGGAATATTGTGACGTGTTCGTTCCCGGAAGAAAACTCAAGACTACAATGGAGGCGTTTCAGGGAGTTCAGAAACAGTGACACTGATATAGAGAATAATTCACGCTGGACGGACTTTCAGAGCTTTTCATGCTCAAACTGCAACATTACACACTAAAGAAAGATGAACATGGGAAAAATAAGCATAATATGACCCCTTTAAATTAAGATCTTTTATTTATCTATTTGAATAAAATGTATTGCATAGATCTCTGAAATACTTAATTGCTGCCATTCTGTGCTCTAATAGTTGCACTTTTTAATTTGACTCTTTTTGTCCTTGTATATATGCCTCTTATTTTAATTTCAATATATACCAATATTTAATTTGAATTCATTTATCAATATATTTATTTATCTACCTTTTCATGACCACTATTTTTAAATAATTTCTATGTAAATCACCTATTGTATGAAGTGTGTTATATTAATAAATTAGCCTTGTATTGCCTAATATTTTTTATGAGGCTAAAGTGTATAAGTGATCACTGTCCCAGAAGCTTTGCTCAAGTTTCATGTGTATTGTATCACAATTCGGTCTCTATCTTTCTCAAATAACAAAACAGCAAGAAATATTACACCTCCATTTATGTATTTACTTGGTAAATATCCATACGATATGCGGTACAGTGCACCAATTCAACCGGTTATTATGGCAAAATAAATATCATCTTCAACTCATACAATTCACCCTGAAGATTGTTTTGAAGATTTTCTTACTATTAATCTCACTCACACATGTCAGAGCAGAGATCAATGTTTCTAACGCTAAAGACACAATACAAAGTTCACGAAAGATAAGCAGCCAGACAGATTGTTTGATTGTAGTTTTATATAACCCACAATAAACAATAAATCTCAGACTTATGAGGCTTATTAAATCATAAAACCACTGGTAACACTGACCTTGACTGCTGTAGTTGTGTATAATTCAGTATTACAGTGAGAATTGATTATAAAGCATGTGAAAAATATCCCCAAAACTGCGTGTGATTTCCCGAAGATTATTTGCATTGAATTACCTTCACGCAGAAGCCGTAGTCTGTCGGGGCGCCGTAAACTTTTTTGCCTGATAATAATGTGTAGACGTCACTGTCACTGAACTCTGCAATGAACTGCAAGTGTCTGGGTTCCTTCAGAAAAGAGAAGACAATAATTATAGTAATAGAAATAATACAACATCCAAAAACAAACTTCATTGCTATTTATTCCTAAGTCAACCACTAAATTAGCAAGCAATCTATCTACACAATTAAACAAGTTTTCTCTGTTACCCAGTTCATGATCAGAATTGGTTTTCCATTTTTTAAAAATATTTACTACACATAATTAATTTCAGACAATGTTTAAATATTGTGAAATGGACATTAAAAGAGTGAAAATTTGCATTTATTTGATCAAAATGCAGTAAAACAAGTTATATTGTGAATTATTATTGCGATTTAAAACAATTGCTTTCTATTTGAATACATTTTTAAATATAATTTATGAATTACTCCAGTCTTCAGCGTGGAGGATATTATTATCAATTTTGCATATTATTATTATTATCAATTTTGAAAACAGTTGTTTTGCTTCATATTTTGTGGAAACCAAACAGTGATACATTTTTTCTCAAGAATATTTGATGAATAGAAAGTAAAAAAAATAACAGCATTTATTTAAAATAGAAATATATTTTTTTTTTGTTATTAACTATAAAGAATATTATTTAAAGTGTCCTTGATGAAGAAAAATATTAATTCCATAAAAACAGTATTTGAACAGTCAAGAGTGTGTGTGTGTGTGTGTGTGTGTGTGTGTGTGTGTGTGTGTGTGTGTGTGTGTGTGTGTGTGTGTGTGTGCGTGCGTGTATATTTATACTTGACAGTTCGATTAAGTTTTTTATGGAATTAATACACAAATATAAAATCAAAACATAGAAAATTATTTGTATATATATATTATTATTTTAAATATGGGGGAAGAACAAAACACTAAACTTGGTTAAGGTTTTTAACTGACAAAATGTTTTGGCAATAAAGTCAAACTTCAGTTTTTATTTATGCAAAAAAAGATGCATAAAAAATATTAACTTCAAAATGTCACCTATCATAAGACACTAAACGCGTGAGTGTATATGAGAGGTGTGTGCGCTCGCATTCATTGGTCCCAGCAGTAAGCCTGCTTTAGCAGGGAATAAATCCAAACGTGTGAGATATGAATGGCATCTCACAGACCGTCAAGACACGCGCGACACGCATGGAATTTGTAATGTTATATAGAGAAGAGTATGTGTGAGCGTTCACAGACACATAGAGACAAAACAGTTGACCTGTGCACATGAGGAGGGGTCTCTCAGAAAGCCACTGGGAATCCTGTGGCACAGGGTTAGGAATCAAAACATGATTCTTATTCAGGACACTTTACTACAATAGTCAGCCAGTGTTTCTTACACTCACTTTGTCTCAAAGGCTGAGCTTCTGCTGCGCATTTACACTTTCACATGCTTTCAAATTGGTTATCAAAAATACAAAAGTATCTAAAGTGGATTTGAGAACATCTCTCAGCTTTCAACCTCATTGAATTTGTTATTTCGCACGTTTGAACTCTTTTCCAGAATTTAAATCAATGTTGAAAGCTCAAACCGGGACTAAGGCAGCTGTCTGCTCGCCCGCTCAGTAACACTGAGGGTGTAATGCGCATATCCATGGCAGGAGATAGCATGGAAATGTGTTGCAATGACAGGAGCTTTATCTCAGCAACACTGCTAGTGAGGCGAGTCAAAAGAAAAAGAAAAGCCAGAGCGAGACACCAAAGAAACAAAAGCAAACACACACACACACGTTGGGTTTTCATGTTTTATGGGGACATTCCATAGACATAATGATTTTTATACTTTACAAACTGTATATTCTTTTTCTTCTGACCCTAAACCTATACCCATAACTGAAATCTTTCTGCATTTTTACATTTAGAAAAACTAAAACAAACAAAATGTCGTATGATTTATACACCGTTTTTCTCATGTGGACCAAAAAATGTCCCACAAGGTCAAATATTGCCATCCTTGTGGAGACATTTTGTCCCCATAATGTAGAGTTTACCAGGAACACACACACACACACACACACACACACACACACACACACACACACACACACACACACACACACACACACACACACACACACACACACACACACACACACACACACACACACACACACACACACACACACACACACACACACACACACAAAGCCGGGCTTTGTCTCACCTTTATAAGCCTCACCTGTCTCGTTTCCAAACTCACAGAGACAGACTAGTGAACTAGACTAAGGTGTGGGCTCACAAACTGACAGAACTCTTTCACCTTTGACACCAAAATATAATGACCAAAAAAAAAAAAAAGGAAGAAAAAGAGAAAAAAAGGTCTGATTGCTTGGCTGAATATCTCGGCTGAATATCTCAGCTGTTTCTTCAAAATCTTTATGTTTTATGCTAATTTTTGTAAAACAGTAATTAAAAAAAATAATTGTGTTATATCAAGTTCACATTAAAGCCATCTTGGACACTTTCCAGCCAGCCTTATAGTTTTTTATTTAGCTACTTTTCAAATGCTTTATGCATATATTTTATTGTTTTATTGCGTCTCAAACCCAGACTTCTAATTACTATAATGACTATAAAAAAGTTTTATATTATATAATCTTTATTATGTGTATTTTATGTATTTTATAGTTATAATACTGTAACCATAAAATATAATTACTATTGCGATTGTGTGTGTTTGTGTGTGTTAGGGGATAGAAAATACAGTCTGTACAATATAAAAATCATTATGTCTATGAAAATTCCCCATAAAACATGGAAACCCCAAAAAAAACAATGTGTGTGTGTCGGACTTTTAGGTGAAATTTGAGAAGTGACAAATATCACTTGTCAAAAAATGGATTATGCATCATTTCCAATCAAGCTGTTATTTTGTCAAATTATGCATTCAAAAGAATCTAGTGGGTGTATTTATGATACATAAAATGCTATTTGAGATGTGTTGGGATGCATGTACAGTATGTCCACTCTTGCACACTGTTGGTGGACACGTTAAAAAAAGCAATGAGTGTATGGAAAGTGATTCATGAGAGTTTATTTTCTAAAAGTGCCCACAGAAACAGCCTGATATCATGAAGTGGACAGCGAGTTCCTCTTATATCCTGAACAAAAGCTCTATTGTGGTTAAAAAGGGTAGTGAGGGTAGTGCTGGTTGGCACAGTAGTGTGCAGGTACACAGCTCACCTGTTGTGTGACTTTGAAGGGTTCAGCACTTGGCATTCCAGGAGCGTTACACAAAATCCGGCTCTACAAGTTTTACTGAGTAAAGCCCCATAAATCTGCACTGTTAGATCTGACTATCACATCTAGACTGCATCAGATAAGAGTCAGAACGACAGCACCTGAATGAACTCATACAAACCAACAGCTCTTGAACTTCTGCGTAATCTCACGAAGCATTCTAGACTCACGGCTCACCTTTAAGGGAATCTAATAAGTAAGAGCAAGTGGTATTGTGAACAATTAAAGCTAATCCCTGCAGACTTTGAGGCATTGAGATCAAAGGACGGAGAGTTTTAGCGAGCCAGAAACTGAGCGCAGAGCAGGTGTGTGACGGATCTGAACACACCTTTGATGTGCCCTTGTTGGAGAAGTACAGTCCTGATCTTCTTAACACGAAGTAGAACTTCTTCCATGATTTCCTGCCATGCTCTTTGGCGTGGAGGTACCCGTGAATCTCAGGACAAGAACTGGAACTGAGGAAGGTCTGCAGGAGGAACGTCAGACACAACATGCTCAAACAAACCCGTTATCCAACTCGTATTTATATATACACTACCGGTCAAACGTTTTAGATCGGTTCGATTTTTAATGTTTTTAAAAGAAGTCTCTTCTGTACCAAAGGCTGCATTTATTTGATAAATAAATAAATAAAAAACATTAATATTGTGAAATACTATGACGATGTAAAATGACTGTTTTCTATTTGAATATATTTTAAAGTGTAATTTATTCCTCAGATGAAAGGTGAATTTTCAGCATCATTACTCCAGTCTTCAGTGTCACATGATCCTTCAGAAATCATTCTAATATGATGATTTTATGCTCAAAAAACATTCATTATTATTTTCAATGTTGAAAACAGTGTACCATTTTTTTTTTCAGAATTATTTGATGAATAGAAAGTTCAAAAGAACAGCATTTATTTAAAATAGGATATTTTTTAACATTAAAAATTTCTTTACTGTAACTTTTGATCAATTTAACTCACCCTTGATGAATAAAAGTATTGATTACTTTTATTTATTTCCCCCCCAAAAAATAAAATAAAAATTCTTACTGACCCCAAACTTTTGAACGGTAGTGTTTAATGTTACAAAAGCTTTCTATTTCAGATAAATGCTGTTCTTTTGAACTTTCTATTCATCAAAGAATCCTGAAATAGAAATGTAAAAAACTGTTTTCAACACTGATAATAATCATAAATGTTTGGTGAGCATCAAATCGTCATATTAGAATGATTTCTGAAGGATCATGTGACACTGAAGACTGGAGTAATGATGCTGAAAATTCAGCTTTGATCACAGGAATAAATTACAGTTTACTGTATATTACATAGAAAATAACTGTTTTAAATTGTAATAATATTTCACAATATTATTATAATTTTTTGTATTTTTATCAAATAAATGCAGCCTTGATGAGCAGAAGAGGCTTTTAAAAAAACATTAAAAACCTTACCGATCTAAAACTTTTGACCGGTAGTGTATATTCAATTAATTTCATTAATGTTAGTAATTAAATTAATAATAAAAAGTATATATATCAGTATGTGCCTGTATAAACACCCAAGAAAACTAGCTGGCAGAAGATAAAAGAAAAAATGACTCTATGCATATTTAATAATAACAATATGAAGATCATCACCTGTATGAGTTGTGAGTGGTTCATGATTCCATTGGTTTCACTCGATATAGACACCATGTGCTCTGGGAAAAAGTCCTGCAATGACCCAAAGAAAAATAAAAAAAAACATTCTCCATAATCTTCACAAAAATAACTCTGAGGTGAATTTGCTTACAAATTAAATTAGGTGAATTTTAATCTTAAGCAAAAAACGCCATTGACTCTTTTTTTTTTTTTAGCTGTTTACTGTCTGTTTCTGTCACAGAAACAAGTGCAATTTCTCAAGACACATATTCAATCTGTCAGGTATTAGAGACATGTTATGTGTGCTATGAAAGAAATCCCTTAAAGCCCCTTTGTTAAATCCACCATTAGGATCCTCGACCTTTAAAATCACGGGATTTAGTGATCTGTGCTTGATTACTCAGGCATTACCTTGAATTCTTAACCAGTACAATTAAAAAGCCCTATTGTGTGTCTCAGTGTTTCAATCTTTAATGACCTTGAATAGGTAACTCTGGATATTTGGCTTAACTTCAGCAAATCAATTATACATTACCAGGGCGACAGCACACACACACACACACACACACACACACACACACACACACACACACACACACACACACACACACACACACACACACACACACACACACACACACACACACACACACACACACAGAGAGAGAGAGAGAGCACACAGAGACACACACGTTGGGTTTTTTTGGGGTTTCCATGTTTTATGGGGATTATTCATAGACATAATGATTTTTATATTGTACAGACTGTATTTTCTATCCCCTAAACCCCAATCCTACCCAACACAGAAAACTTTCTGCATTTTTACATTTTCAGAAAACTGTGTATAATCACTGATCATAATCACTCTGAGTATAATCACGGAGTATGATTTATAAGCTGTTTTCCTCATGGGGACCAAAAAATGTCCCAGCAAGGTCAAAGGTATTGCCATCCTTATTGTAGGGAACACTGTACTCAAGTACCAGGACAACACACACTTACAAGAGGCTTCTTGAAGAACTCGTACTTGGCGTAATTCTTCCTGAAGTACAGACAGCATTGTGAGTCCATGCCCCAGCCAGACTGAACCTCCATAACTGACTCATGGTCTTCTATGGTTCTCTCTGGAAATCAAAAACAAAAGTCAGTTAAGTGCATGCTCATGAATTGCCTTGCATGAGCACTGAAGCAGATTATGTGCATTAAAGGACACACTCGATCGCAAGCACAGCTGTCAATCATGATGTTACGCCCCGTTTTTATAGATAGCATCAAATAACTGACTAAAACCAAACGTATTGGGAAAATGAACACTTGAACATATATCTGCATGATAAGAACAACCTATCTTTGGGAAAAAGTGTAATTGGATTTTTAAGTCCCATTCGATTACATGGAGGGGGCGGGGCTGAACGATGACCTATACTCGCTTTGAATTCTGCTCATCCAATCAAAATACAGAGTCAGTTCTTATGATAATATGAGATTTCACTGCCCTCGTTTGTTTCCAGCTTTCAGTTTTACCATCCCACTTCTCCGTGGGCTTGACGGATTAATTATTAACACTCTTTTCAAAAAATTATGCCTTGATAATGAGCAACCTTCAATAGTAGTGAGAATGATGTGCGGGGGAGCTTGTTATTCCACTTTATCATTAAATATTATTCAGCTCCTGCAACTCTAAATGCATGTTTAATGACTAAATGGAAAGCATCTGTTTAGAAGCAAGAGTTAGACTAGTGTTAGTGTTATCTAATACTAATTAATTCCCATAGCGTTACTGCAGTGAACGGCCAGAGATCCTCACTGCTATAATGCAATGATGTTGTTTGCATTGGCTATGATCAAATGAGCTACGTCATCTCCGTGATGTTACATCTGGAGCCTTTCAGTGTATATTTAATGTATATCTGGCTTTTTAGTATATCTCAATATTTATAAAATGATGCATTTCGGCGGTTGTTCAGCTGAAGTCAGTTCAGTGTTGATTCAGTTCTGTTGTAAAGATCATCAATTATTAAAGTAGTTCGTTTTAATCTACAAAGCAGTTCTGGAAAATATGATGTCATCGTCCAGCTCAGTTCAGTTCTCATAAAACAAGCATCACTACAGTCAGATCAATAATACTGTTGAATATTAAGTGTCTCCAACTAAGCAAGCCAGAGGCGAAACATAGCCATTCTGTTTCTCGATTCGTCATTTTACGAGAGCGTCTGCCAATGGAATCCCTTTATAGTCAGAAGTCAGAGATGTCGAAGTAGGAATATACCAAATCTGATTTTATAATGAACACAACATAATCAAATGGCATCTTTAGGAAACTAATAGCGTGCATTTAAATCATTCCATATTAAAACTGGAAATCACCAACTATTTCCTAGTCTCACTCATTAAGTCAAGTCAAGTCAAGTCAAGTTTATTTGTATAGCGCTTTTCACAATACAGATTGTATCAAAGCAGCTTCACAGTATTAAATTAAAATAATACAACAAAGTTTGTTTCAAGAGGAATTTATTGATTGATAAAATTAAATGAAATATCCCCAAAATATCCCCAACTGAGCAAGCCAAAGGCAACAGTGGCAAGGAACCGAAAAACTCCATCAAGTGACCTAATGGTGTCCTAAAACTCCATCAGGTGACCTAATGGAGAAAAAAAACCTTGGGAGAACCCAGGCTCAGTCGGGGGCCAGTTCTCCTCTGGCATTGGATAGAGGCCGGATTGTAGTTTGAACTGTAGGATTATATGAATGCCTGGCTGAAGAGATGCGACTTTAATCTAGTTTTAAACTGGGAGAGCGAGTCTGAGCAACGAACAGTATCAGGAAGACTATTCCAGAGTTTTGGAGCCAAATGTGAGAATGCTCTCCCTCCTTTGGTGGTTCTGGATATCCTAGGTATGACCAAAAGCCTTGAATTTAGTGATCTTAAAGAGCGCGATGGATTATAGGGCGATAGAAGATCCGTTAAATAGACTGGAGCTAAGCCGTTTAGGGCTTTATAAGTCAATAGCAATACCTTGTAATTAATACGGAACTTTATAGGTAACCAATGCAGTGATGATAAAATCGGTGTTATATGATCATATTTTCTTGATCTCGTAAGAACTCTAGCGGCGGCATTTTGGACTAACTGTAGCTTGTTTATTGAGGATGCAGGACAACCAGCTAATAAAGCATTACAGTAATCCAGTCTCGAGGTCATGAATGCATGAACTAACTTTTCTGCATCAGAAACTGATAGCATATTACGTAGCTTAGCAATGTTTCTAAGGTGGAAAAAGGCTGTTTTTGTAACATATGAAATATGATTTTCAAAAGACAGGTTGCAATCGAGTATAACACCCAGGTCTTTTACTGTAGAGGATAAAATAACAGGACATCCTATGATGTTAAAGTTGGGAATAACATGCTTCAAGATCCCAATTTGGGCTGTTCTGAATGGAGACGACACACAGGGATCCTGCCGTGTGTTCCCACTAGCGCTGCTACCTGTGTGAAACTCCTGCAATGAGACATGTTACCAAGAAGATCTAAATAATGCAGGTGGCGTCTTTAACCCCGGGAAGAGGAACACCCTGCTCGAATGTGAGCAGACGGAGGCTGTTGAACGGCTCATTCACACCAATCTGGAAACCAGCGTGCAAAGCCTGTGTTTTAATTACTGCATCTGAATCACTTCTCATCAGGCTGGAACTAATGCCAGGTTCAGACTACATGATATCACCCTGATTATGGCATCATCCAGTTGACGTAGGGTGTCGTGGTGATTCGTAAAACAGACAATTGGTGTCGGGACGCAAGAATCGATCGTTTTATCTTGTATAGTGTGTCACAGTGGATGTCAACCAACGATGCTTCACGACGCCCCGACAGAAACACTAGCATGATGGGTTTTGTCCCATCTGTGGCGTTGACCAATAGGAACACAGAAGTTCTTCCGTACACAGCTTCCAAACATGCCGAAATGAAAGAGACGATGGTATTTAGTCACATGGGTAAATTTTTTGAAATTGAGAGTTATACATCATCTGAAAGCTGAATAAATAAGCTTTCCATTGATGTGTGGTTTGTTAGGATAGGATAATATTTGGCCGAGATACAACTATTGATAATCTGGAATCTGAGGGTGCAAAAAAATCGAAACATTGAGAAAATCTCCTTTAAAGTTGTTCATTTATGTTCACGATTGTGCTGCATTCACTCACAAAACTAAATGTTTTATATATTTTCGGTAGGAAATTAACAAAATATCTTCATGGAACATGATCTTTACTTAATATCCTAATGATTTTTGGCATAAAAGAAAAATCGATAATTTTGACCCATACAATGTATTGTTGGCTATTGCCACAGATATACCCGTGCGACTCGTGACTGGTGACGTGATCCAGGGTCACATATTGACTTTTATGATACCTCCTCTCTAGAATCAGAATTATTATTAGAATCATTCTAATAATAATCAGTTTAAATTGATTATGAAAGGGATTTATATGCCCTTTATTTGAACTGCATTACATTCGATGACAACACACCACAATATCCATTTATTGCTTCAGTTTTTGTAATTGTTCAAATGCTTGTTGACTCAGAAAAGAGCATCTTACCGATACCGAGATGTGGGATCTGCTCGAACAGGGTCCAGCTGTGGTCATCAATGCAGTGGTTCTTCAGGATGAACAGCTGGCAGATGTCCCGGGCAGTGATGTCACTGGGCACCTCCACCGCTCGGCTGGTGTTGTCTTCACTGTACACTTTGATTACCTGCAACAAATGACAAGAAAAAGAGATTTTGACTGTATTCAGAGTATGGACTGTTTAAATTAATAATGAATGAATAAATAACAAGTTTTTACAAATATTTTTGAAAGAAATCTCTTCTGCTCACCAAGGCTGCATTTATTTGATCAAAAATACAGTAATATTGTGAAATATTAGTATTAAGCTGAATTTTCAGCATCATCACTCCAGTCTTCAGTGTCACATGATCCTTCAGCAATCATTCTAATATGCTGATTTATAACAGTTTAAACAGTGGCTGTCACGTGGTCTTAAAATAAATAGCTATTTTGCATTTTTAATCCATATGTGTGTGCAATATTGTTTATAACTTTTAGCAGGAAAGAGATGCAGATATATTTTCCGGTTCATTCATCATGCTGAAAATGGAAGGTCAAGCCAAGCGCACTGAATTTTGGGATACAGTACACTAAATAAGCTCTGCAGTAAACTGAACATTTTAACAAATCAGAAAATTCACATACTATGCACAGTATACACAGTACAGCAATAGTAAGAGCAGAACGCTAGCATACTATTCCGAACACAATCATGGATTCACAGTTTTTCCATGTTTTAAAAAACCGAGTTAATCTGTCACACTGCAACAAGCTCCTGCCATTTTACCTTATAGTGATGATCATTGGATACACACACTCCTTTACCATCCCACAAGGACATTCTGAACTAAATTTCATTTCATGCCCTATATACAGTATGCAACAACCCGTTCATTCAAAGTGCAGACAGCCTGTGCTGCAGGAGAAGTCATGAATGTTCCCTTTCATGAGTGCTAATGTTCCCTGCTACGCCACATATCCTCATATGATGCGCTGAAGAACCCAATATAATTCCTTTTAGAGCTGTTAAGAGTTTTGGGGCATTGCTTTCCAATGATCCCACAGAGAAACAGAGCAGCATTTCAAACCACACGCGCGCACATACACACACACACACACATAAAAAAAATAAAAAAACGATTAAATTGGCATTTCAGTGCAACTTACCCCTGTGCTGGGCACCAGGCAGGGCTGAGATTTGGGACAAGCTCGGCAGCTTATGTAGGGCTGTGCGCACAGCATTTCTCAAGAGTTGAGTGAACATAAAACATAAACGCAAGTATCAGCCGGGGTTGCAGCGAGCTTCCTCTCTCTCTCCGCAGCCGAGCTCAAATGAGGTAATTAGAGAGAGCTCCGCTGATGCATGTCACCATGGCTCTGTCCAATCACCTGCCACCGTTTATCCAGCGGGGGTGAGTCCCGCGCCGGCTGCCCCCCGCGTACACACACCGGAGGGGGAGGGGGGCAGAAAAGTCACAAGATTTGCCCCACCTTCCTATTCACACTATCTTGACAGGCCCCTGCCCTCTGCATAAATCCCAGCAAGCAATTAGAAAACTGCTGGTTAAATGCGAGACCCGACAGGTCAAGCCGGACTGAAGTTGCACAGGGTGGGTGAAGGGCGAGAGAGAGAGAGAGAGAAAGTGAGTCACTTCTGCTATGCAGTACATTTTCAAGTCTTCTTCATTTATTTCATAACATCATATTTGTTTGTTCTATTTATATCACAGGTACAGTTCATTAAAAAAAAATTATATGTTGATACATTGATATCTGTTAAAGAAATATCTTTAACAGTCTTTAACTTATCTTTAACTATCTTTCCACACTGCTGTGTAGTTTATTTTAATGTTATTTATACAGTATTATAGTATTAATCCATATTTTGAATTACACATTAAAGGGGGGGGGGGGGGGGGGGGGTGAAATGCTATTTCATGCATACTGAGTTTTTTACATTGTTAAAGAGTTGGATTCCCATGCTAAACATGGACAAAGTTTCCAAAATTAAGTTGTACGTTTGATGGAGTATTTCTGTGCCCAAAATACTCCTTCCGGTTTGTCACAAGTTTCGGAAAGTTTTTTTTTCGAGTATGGGCGTGTGTGACGTCAGATGGGGCGGAATTTCCTTATACGGGTCCTAAGGGCACTTCTCCCGGAAGGGCGCGGGCGCATCCGTAGACCAGAGCGACTGAGCGAGAGAGCGAAAGCAGTACACCCATCAAAGCGCTGAGCTCGGCTTTAGGGAAGTCATCAACGGAGTTGTGCAAGTGTTCTTGGTTGTTCCCTGCATTTCGACGCATTGTTTTATAAACAAGGCCCAGTTCGACGCCGGATTTGCAGATCGTCTAATGCTTAAGGATGGAGCAGTCCCAACGATAAAGGTTCACGGTCGTGCGTTGGAACTGCAGGCGGTGAGTAAAACTGCTTCAAATGTCTGTGTGTTGTTAGCTATCGGCATGATCACGTATAGTTAATGTATCTATGGAGCATGCGATGTATGGTGTGTGTGTGATTCGCGCTCGTGATTCTTTAGCTCCGCCCACACGGCACGCCTCCAGCCGCTCGGTTTTTTCCGGAAAGACTCGGTACAGCCTATCTTTCTTTTATAAATATAATAAAACTAAAGACTTTTTGGAGACATGAAGGATGCAATACTACTCTATAGGTACTCAAGATTAACATGAGATTGACTGAAACTGAGTGTTTCACCCCCCCCTTTAAAGGTGAACTAAGTAACTTTTTTTACCTTAACTGAACAGCTTCTGAGTCATTGGAATGGTTATATTACTTATTTCGGGTTGAATGGTGGTCGTTTCGCACCCCCCTGGTGCCCGTGAGCGGAAAATACGCACTTGCAACTTTGAGCCGGCGGGCCGCCGGCCGCCGCGTCAGGAAGTCTTGCGTGATATCAGGTCTCGCGATGTAAACAATTGCTTTACGGCCAAAAGAAATCTGCTAAAATGCTGTCATTATTGCGCTCCCTCACGCTGTCCGAACCCGAATGAAGAAGACGTTTTAAAGAACGTCCCATCTGCTTTGATGTCGTTGATCTATAGCCTCTGGTGTCTGAGAATCAACAACGAGTTTTTACGACAGTGTTGTCAAATATCTATTCCGAAGCTGTGGGGGGAGCTCTAGAGAGAAACCTGCGAGCAAAAAGCGAGAATACAGCGAAGAAGTCCCGAAGCTACTGAGTGCTGCTTTAACATAATATTCAGTCACTGCATGGAGTGTGTGTGTGTGGTCGAGCAGTGAGGTGAAAAGATCATCCTTAATATCAGGTCAGAAAACAAGATACGCAAATGTATACTGAGCTGAGCCAAATTATCCGGTTCGGTTCCCTAAAAAGAGCCGGAATTCCCATCATGAGGAAACAGCCTATCAGTCACGTGGATTTCATGTGCGCTATGTCAGAATTTATCCGGCAAATGCGTTTCCATCTCACATTATTTGCATTAACTCTTTTTGAAATACCACCTCAAGCGAACGTAAAAACTTTTTTGCGGATTAAGGAATTTTTTCAGCGAAATTTACCGTTTCCATCTCTCATTTCTGATGCGATCCTACTAAATGCACATAAAAACAGGGCGATGGAAACGTAGCTATTGATGTCAGTTCCTGAATTACATCATCCTCCAGGAAATTACATCATTCTTATGGAAAAAAAAAAAAACACAGCACAGACAAATATGCATTTAGGCCCTGTTTACAGCTGGTATTAAGATGCATTTTGGTCGATCGGCTCACAAGTGAACGAAGCAAGTAAATGGGGTCTAAAAGGTTTTGAGCTTGTCCACTTTCAACCACTTCCAGAGGTAGTCGTAAAACGCATTCGACCAGACTGTCATAGCTTAAACGCTCATGTGGTCGAATGAGTTCAAACAGCCGCAAAAGATGGTCTACTCTCTGTCTACTGACCTAATGCATAAACATTATGGGAAGAGCGCTAGCCAGACGGGATTTAAACTGTGTCGACTGAAGACCCAAGTTTGGTTTGAAGATGAAAAACACACCAAGCACAATGTTCTCTCGCCATTCCTGATTTCTAACACACACTCACAGCATTCGTGATTTTTCGTCTGTCAGAGCAGAAACTAAAGCTGATGCTCTCCGTATGTTTTTCCGTGTCTCTGGTCTTGTTCATATGTATATTGAGCGAGTTATTTTGTCCATTAGATTGAAAGACCTGAAAAAGCCCATACATTTACCCACACATAGACCCTTCCCTCGAAGAAAATCAGGACAGAAGTGGTTGAAAGTGGACAAAAGAGACGGATTAAAACACCAGGTGTAAACGGGAATGTGCCTCCCTCGTCTACTTGTGATCCAATCGACCAAAACGCATCTTAATACCAGGTGTAAACAGGGCCTAAGAAACTAGTTATGGTGAGCTTTCATTTCATGTGGACTTCAAAATTACACTGTTTGAAAAACATGACTTATAATTCTGAGTAAAACAGGAGATTGAGTTAGAGAACATGTAGTATGTAAGTTGAAAAGGGCATTAATGATGAATAATGCACATTTTTGCATTTAAAAACACAAGACACAGGGGGGAAAAAATGACTAACTTTGGTCATAAAGCTTAAGTGCCTGAGCTTGACCAGATCATATTCGTTGGAAGTCTAATATACCCTTTTATTAAAATAGTTTCTTAAGTCAAACATATTAACTTCTTCAAAGTCACAGAGTGAAAGGTCCTGCAGAACAGGAAGGACCCTGTAAGGTATATGGATGGGGGTTGAGAGCGAGAGAGAGTGTGTGAAAGGCAGATTGGTAGGAACGAGGGAGGACACGCCAGTCCTCTTTCAGAGAGGAAAAGGAGGTCAATGCTGCCCAGCAGGGGCGGGGCTAGCAACCCTTTCAGCCAATCACATCCTCCCACAGTGACATCATCTCCAAATGAGGTAAACGATCCCCTGTTTAATCAGTAAGAGAGACCTACAAGACACACAAGAAAGAAAAAAAAGACAGAGAGGAGGAGGAAAACCCCTCTCGAGGACTGGCTCTATAAATCTCTCTGACAAGCATTTACCAGACCTAACCTGTTAAAGACACAAGGTAATAAAACGAGCAGGGTTCTGACGTTGCTAAGTTATTAAAACAGTCGATTCAGATTTAAACTGTGTGACTTGTTTATAATGCCAGGTTCACTTTATCACACATATTATTGTGAATATTATAATCAATACAACATGCTCGGCTGAGCCTGAGACGGTATTGAGATCTTAGCCCACTTTTATAGGACAGGAACAGTATGAATGCAAAGGAGTTCACTTTTTATTCCACTTAAAATTGTTTATTTTCGAACATCCAGCATATTTATTCAGCGTTTATATATATCTATATATATATATCACATTTCCTCTTGTAGGGCGCTGTAGGCACTCTTTAACTTTACCGTCTATTACTCATTTACCTTTAAGGACTGTTTATATTTACTCTGATAAGGAGCAGCAAGAACTGCTATTGAACTGAACTGAATCAACATTGAATTGACTTGAGCTGAAGGACTACACTATCGCTGTCTGTAGAGTTCCTTATAACTGAACTGAACTCGTTTCATAATTGATGAACTTTACACAAACACTGAACTGAATCAACACCGAACTGATGTAAGCTGAATAATGACAGTACTGTCTTGCTACAGCTGCTTTACAGCAGATTTTGAATGTCTCATTATATGTCAAGGCAAGTCACCTTTATTTATATAGAGCTTTTTACAATACAGATTGTATAAAAGCAGCTTCACAGTGCTAAGATGAAAATAATACAACAAAGTTTGTTTCTAGAAGAAAATTACGTCATCGTCCACCTTAAGAAAGGCAGATCAATAATATTGTTGAATATTAAAGGTATAGTGGAGGATTTTCTTTTTCCGGGTGGATCATCAAGACTATTGGTCCTCCTAATTGTCAATCATTCTGGTGATATGTTTACGTAAGGCCGTCGTACGTGCTCGTCCTTTCTGCGCATGCGCACTTTCAGGTGTATATGTGTGGTGAGCTATGGTTTCAGCCATTCATTGAAGCTCGCCGTTCTCACCGGGTTTTTTCAAAATGTCTGAGGGTCGCAAGAGAAAAAGTGTCTACGAATTGTATGACAAGAAGAGAAAGGCCTCTGAAGAAAGAAACAAGACCAGTGTTTTGGGGAGAATATTTCATACGCTGGCGTGCGCTAAAAGCACAGGTTGGGCTTCCCACTGATGCCTCAGTCGCGAAGTTTCTACTCGACAGGTAAAGTTTGGCATGCTATTTGGAGAAATCCATTTAAAATCATTGCTAGTAAAAGTTAATGTAAGCTATGATCAGCGATGCTAGCGTTTAATAGGCGTTCCCTCTCGGGAGCAGGTGTTGCGCATGTGCATTTTTTCAAAAAGTGGAGAGGGCGGTTCTTTTCTAAAATTCGGGAAAATCTTCCGCTATACCTTTAAATGTCAACAATGTGCATCATAGATTCTGTTATTTTCCTGTTTATTAATGTGAAGCTGCTTTGAAACAATCCGTGTTGTATAAAGTGCTATAGAAATACAGTAAATGTGACTTGACTTAAAGTTGCAGTGAAACGAAAGCAGCGTCAGATCTTTTCTCCCATATTGTGATGCATTTCGAAGATTAATAGATTATCAAAAAAGAAATAAATGTAGGGTGGGGTTCTATGGTTCTATGAATTGGTCCTCCTCATTATAAACAAAGCATTTACAGTATTTAATCAAGCTCCAAAAATGGCTCTTTTGAATATTGTGGGAATGTGATGTCACACAGGCAAACCTATTTGCATATGCCCGCCTCCAGAGTCAGACATTGACGAATAGGTATACATCCTCACACCATAGACACCTCACACTAGCTTTAACGGCTGACATTTGCCTACACTGGATGTGAGTGTTGCATCAAAAGCAAATAAAAGCCATTATAATCACTGATGCTGTCTACACTGAATCAGTATACAGATGTGTGTTCAGTTTCTGACACTCCACACATTAGAGTCTGTCGACAACAGGACAAATGGAGGAGGGAAAGAGCGTTCGCTTTGGTGCATCAAGTTTAAACAGACTGTTTGCGCCTCTGTACAGACTTCAGAAGGATCCCAGCATCGGAAAAAAGTGGATGGTTTATTTTAATGGCGTCCCGGATTACGTCTGAAGAATTTATGTTTGTTCGGAGTATTTTGTTCTGCAAGTGAAAGGCACAGTGTAATGGAGAGTTCGCAAAGAAACTTTTGTTGAAAGATGAAGACTATATTGAATCTGACAGCAGCTGCATCAGAAACTGTAGGTAAATTATTTCATAATGCTTTGTCTGTAAATTACTGTTTTATATGGATGTTTTTTATAACACACTCATGTGCAATAGCAAGGGGGCATTGATAACGTTTCCTATGCAATGACATAATCATGGCTGTTTAATCCCATTAAAAATGGATCAGTTCAGACAGAGGGTCAGAATGAGGGTTGAAAATAATCGTTTTATATATATATATTTATTGCATGGCTCTGTGGAATACTTGATTCTGATTGGTCAATAGCGGCATCCAGCGGTAAGTTATATAGCGGTAATAATATATAACGGCTCATCCGGGTCACTGAAGTCAGCAATGCTATACGATTGCTAGGAAAGTTTTTTCTACGTGGAAGTTTTGCGTTTGGTGAGCTAATAAAATATTAAAACTCAGTCGAATCAATATTTTGTGTACAATTATGTAATTATGCCATCCAGTATCGTGGACACGCTCTCTCTCGTTTCATGCAAACGCTGCTGCCATTTTGTAACTATTGTTTTGTACACTGTTGGATTATGAGATACAAGTCAAGTCAAGTCAAGTCAAGTCAAGTCAAGTTTATTTGTATAGCGCTTTTCACAATACAGATTGTATCAAAGCAGCTTCACAGTATTAAATTAAAATAATACAACAAAGTTTGTTTCAAGAGGAATTTATTGATTGATAAAATTAAATTAAATATCCCCAAAATATCCCCAACTGAGCAAGCCAAAGGCAACAGTGGCAAGGAACCGAAAAACTCCATCAAGTGACCTAATGGTGTCCTAAAACTCCATCAGGTGACCTAATGGAGAAAAAAAAAACCTTGGGAGAACCCAGGCTCAGTCGGGGGCCAGTTCTCCTCTGGCATTTATGAGCTAGAGGCCGGATTGTAGTTTGAACTGTAGGATTATATGAATGCCTGGCTGAAGAGATGCGACTTTAATCTAGTTTTAAACTGGGAGAGCGAGTCTGAGCAACGAACAGTATCAGGAAGACTATTCCAGAGTTTTGGAGCCAAATGTGAAATGCTCTCCCTCCTTTGGTGGTTCTGGATATCCTAGGTATGACCAAAAGCCTTGAATTTAGTGATCTTAAAGAGCGCGATGGATTATAGGGCGATAGAAGATCCGTTAAATAGACTGGAGCTAAGCCGTTTAGGGCTTTATAAGTCAGTAGCAATATCTTATAATTAATACGGAGCTTTATAGGTAACCAATGCAGTGATGATAAAATCGGTGTTATATGATCATATTTTCTTGATCTCGTAAGAACTCTAGCGGCGGCATTTTGGACTAACTGTAGCTTGTTTATTGAGGATGCAGGACAACCAGCTAATAAAGCATTACAGTAATCCAGTCTCGAGGTCATGAATGCATGAACTAACTTTTCTGCATCAGAAAAAAACAGGTACGATTTTAAAACCGTTTAATCTGAAATCAATAAATCTTATCCCCATAATTATTTATGTGGCGAAATGCTGTGTAATAACTGATATGAATGACTGTATACCGTATCTCTTAAATGTCCGTCTAGTTTGAACTTGCCGCGCTGCAACGGCTCTCTCCGCGGAAGCTTTGCGTTTAAAGACATAATAAAATATTTCAACTCAGATCAATATTCCGTGTCTAATTATTGACTTATGTGGCAAGTAGCCGTTTAATAAGCGGGATAATGTACATCCAGCCGGTGGTTCTCTCAAAATAACCCTCTTCAGGCTGATCAAGACCTCATCCTCATCATCCTGTCAGGGGTTATTTTGAGAAAACCACTGGCCGGATGTCAATATCCCTTACGTGTATCGCATATCTATGTTTTTTTTTGTGCACATTTTTTTATTAAAATTGTAATTGAACCTCAAGAAACATATTAAAAATCCATGTCATGACCACTTTAAAGGTGGACGCAGATGAATCCTGCATCACCAGACAGAAGTCACCTTCACAGGAAGGTCCAGTTATGACATTCTGATGAACCATTACAAGGTCAAACTTCGTTTTTTTTTTAAAAATGCAACATATGCACGGATGAATTGTTTACCATAAGATCTACATTATGCATTTAGAGAAAAGATACGGTGAGTTTTCATATCATGTCGACTCTAAAATCAATGTGAAAATTTGACTATGAAACACATTTGACATTGTTTGCAGGGCAATGGAAAGGGGAGAAATGCAAGGTTTTGAGACTCGTGCCAGACACTTCAAAAGATGCAAGATAAAGATGTCAATCTAGTGCATGAATAACAATGGAAAAGCAGCACTGTAGAATGCAAAAACGCATTCTGAATCAAAGACCTGGTACACGCAAAATTTAAAAAGAACCATTTTTGACTATTAAGTGAATTGTGTTCAGACCACTGTTTGATTTGCTTTAAAGAGGTCTGCGTTTATTCAGTGCAAATCCATGCATAACACTGAGACTTTACAAAGATTTTTCTCATGCAAAGATTTGTCAGATTTTCTAATGCAATTTAGGAATGACAGGTAAAAGGTTACTATTAACCTTTAGTGAACAGATAAAATAATTTAAAACCACCATGTGAGACTAGCTCCCACAAGGAACTCTCAGCAAACATTCGTTTGGATTAGTTAAAAATAAAGTCAAGTGGAGGTTAGTGTTTCCGAGTTAAAACACCTTTAAGGAGAAAATGCAAGTTGGGGCACAGTGTGAGGCACACACTATCTCACTAGCACTAAACTATCTCAATTGTTTCTGCTAGACGGAAACACGATTAAATGTAGTTTAAATGGAGACTTTGCTGAAGTCTCCTGTTTCTCAGATTTAATCTTACATGTGTCTCCTTTTACAAGCGATCATCTCACTGTCTCAAATTGTGCTTAGTTTCAGCAAGATGCCAAAGTCGGCAATAGATCCTCAAACATTTCTCATCAAACTCTCACTAAATAAATGTATGTAGTTATGCTTTCCACATTAATCTCCAAACAACTGACTCATTTGCGTCCATTTTTATTGTGGGGAATTTTAGGAGAAACATGTGAGATGCACTTCAATGAAACACTCAAGTCTCCTTGTGAAAAACGGATCTAGTTTTTCATAAAACAAAATACTGCATGTATTTAGCCTATGCTTTTTGTTGGAATAAAAAAACTAAAAAAAAACAGCACAATGCTTTTTTCCATCAACAATACAATAAAATAAAGTATAGTCAAAATTCACACATACAAATTAGTTTTCGCCATGATTTTTAATTGACCCAACCTATCCCGGTAAGTCTGGGATTCTCACTAGTAATTCTAGATTCTGAGCTGGTTCATGTGCGCTCGGCTCATAAATATTGTGACACGACTAAAGACAGCATGAGACTCGCTGGCTCAAGGACGGGAACATAAAGAGCCGATCAGCAGCCTGAATGAACCTTGAACTGCTGTTCTGCAGCTGCAGTGCTATCAGAAACAGAGATTCACATCTACCTCGCGTTCCTTCCATCCGTCATCCATAAATCTCATTTGTATCAGTCAATTCACACATTTACTAGTCTTTTCCATTTCTGATGCATTTGCAGATTAGTATATGTGATCTTCACTGTGCTTTTAAAAAGCAATGCTGTCATTACCCATGCATGCATACTTGTAATATTACATATAAAGTCACTTCAAAATGCTCAATATATTTGACAAGAGCAAAGTTTAGAAAAAAATTGTATTCTGCTTGCATTATTTATGATTAAATGTTCAATACACACACAATACGCAAAATAAGGTGTGTTGACATTGACAGTGGATTGCATTGACAAAGCAACCAGAAGTCATTTATGTTCTCTCTTTTTTTATTAATAAATATCAATATCAAGAACTATTTGTAAAGAGACAAAACATTTTAGATTTTTAATCTCTCTGCAACTTAACCAGAACAATTAAAGTGCCTTTAATTAATTAAAAAGCTAAAATAAATACATAAAAAATAAAATAAAATAAAAAATGTTGAAGCTAATTTGAAAGATTAGTCAATGAACAAATGAATAAATAAATCAATATAATCAAATTAAAACTATTGCTACTAGCTACTGTATTTTGAAAGATTAGTGCATAAATAGACATAGAAAAAAAATCAAATTATAACTATTGAAGCTAATTTGAAAGTTTAGTGAATGAATGATTACATAAATAAATGAATGAATGAATGAATAAATAGAATCAAATTAAAACTACTGAAGCTAATTTGAAAGAATAGTTAATAAATACAAATAAATGGAGCTAATGTAAAAGTCTTAAAATATGTATTAACTTAAATAATTATTAAATAAACAATTAAATGAAATAAATAAACACAACCTTTAAGGTCATCTGAGTTCAGTGAGGTCACCGCTGCTGAACAGCATAAGAAGTCTTTCAATGAGTGTTTGCTATTTGGGCAACATGAGTGACAGCGACCTTTGGAAATGTGAGAAGTTGGGCAGAGTTTATGCAAATGAGCTGCACAGGGTTCCTACACATTTTCCATTTCAAAATTCCATGGTTCATACAACATTAAATTCAGCTTTATATTTGGTATATAATATATTTGGTACAGTCATCTGTGCATATAGGGGTTTGTTGACAACATACAGAGCCCCTAAAATAAAAAAATAATGATTTTTTTTTTTTTTTTTTTACATTGCCTGCACAAGAGACCCCTTGAGAAACTATTCACATATGCATTTTTTTTTTTTTTTTGCATGCATACGCATTACAATTTCTAGTTTTATATATACTTTAATATTTACATGTGCTTCACTGCCATCTTACTATATGAACAAAATTAGAGTATGGATGCACATGAATTAATAGAGATCTATTTGCTCAAAATTGGGCTTTCCTCAGTGTAGTACCTCTAATATCAAGGCCTAATGTCCAATTTAACGCATCCTCAGTGGCGGCGGAGAAACCATGACACGAAATGGGCTGATGGCACAATATGGCTGTGTGCATTGTCCTATTTGCCAAGTTCAATGGTCTAAAAAAAGACTGGTACTGTAAAATAAAGTGTTCAAAATTTGGCTTTCGTTAAGGCAGTGTGTCATATTTCAAGGCCTTAGATCTGCTTTAACACACACTCTGTGGAGGCGGAGAAACCACACCGCGAAATGGGCTGATGGCACAATAGCCGTGGCTCAGTGTGCATTGTCCGATATGCTACTAATATGCATATTTTTTATTTTTGCAAAGGTTGTTTTAGAGGCTCTGTAATACAGTGCTAAGAATATTATGAGAAGAAACCATTTTACATGTATAACCTGCATTTTTGCATAATTAAAAAGTGCATCTTGAATTCATTCAGTCGTGTTTGACAATCAGTAAAGAATCACTAAACAGATTTTCTACTATAGAAAACTAAATAGGGGCAATAGTCTGGAAATGCAAATATTTTTTCAATACTCTGCTTTCTTTTTTCCATACTTTTCCAGACCTGGAAATTTCTCAAATCAAATTCCATACTTTTCCAAACTGCGTGGCAATGTCATTTAGACAGTGTTTCGAAGGCAGAATGTGAAAATAATTCAACTTTTAAAAAAAGCAACTTAAAGTCACTGTGTAAAGTGTCCGTACACAGCCATACAGTAAAAGTTGAAAGGTCTTTAGTAAAGTGTGCAGTTGGCATGTTTAATGTCCCTGGCACTGAATTGACAGGAACTAAAACATAAACCCTTCAGGTGGTAAAACATTTTGAGAAGTTAAAATGTAAACCCTTTTATTTGTGCTAGAAGCACATTTACATGCCTGCATACCTATGAATACTAATGAAATCACTCACTCTGGCGAGTAATACACTTGGCATGTATCATGTGAACAGCCAAACTATTCCCATCCACAATCGTGCATATGAAGATCTGCAGAGAGCGGCTCACGTGTTAACACACCTCCAGCATTGTGCTCGACCTTTCCTCAGCTCCCGCACAAATATCATTTTATCACCGTGGCTTTTCCGAGAGCACTTCCACAAGCTGTCAGATTGGCAGTATTTTCAGCAGCACACTACAGTCAGGCCATTGTTTAACTCATCTCAGCCCGTCCGACTGAGTGCCGAGAGTGTGTCTTTTGGCAACGGATACGGTGATGACAACAACGACGAGGAGATAGGAACTCCCTGTCAGTGACATTTACAGGTGTTTAAAACAATGCAAAAAAAAAAAAAGAAGAAAAAAAAGAGAGAGAAATGCTCTGTGTTCATATAAAACAAGCTAGTATCTGCAATGAACTGGATCCACTTCCAAAAGTGATTTGCCGGGGAATGTTGCAACACTATGATAAGAAAACAATATCTTTTGAAATAAATGCAACTTAATGGTTTTGGATACAAAGTTGTTTTTTCACATTAGCATCAGTGTTGTGAAATTCATCAAAAACCAAGAAGGGTTCGGTGAATGAGCAGGGGAACATACTGGAAGTTTGGACACACTTGCTTATTCTTTATTATGATTATTTACCACAACTTATAACAATAGTAAAAAGTAATAAAAACTTGTAAATAACACATGTGGAAAGATGAGAATAAGGTAGTGACCAAAATGAACACAAATGAAAACCTGTTTATGTTTGAGCAGATTTTTTTTGGGCTAAATTCCAGCTTTAAACTATATCTGGATCAACCATATATGTGACCCTGGACCACAAAACCAGTCACATGGGTCAAGTTTTGAATATTGAGATTTATACATCATCTGAAAATCATAAATAAGCTTTCCATTGATGTATGGTTTGTTAGGATAGGACAATATTTGGTTGAGATACAACTATTAGAAAATCTGTAATCTGAGGGTGCAAAAAAATCGAAACATTCAGAAAATCACTTTTAAAGTTGTTCATTTATGTTCACGATTGTGCTGCATTCACTCACAAAAATAAATGTTTTATATATTTACGGTAGGAAATTAACAAAATATCTTCATGGAACATGAGCTTTACTTAATATCCTAATGATTTTTGGCACAAAAGAAAAATCGATAATTTTGACCCATACAATGTATTGTTGGCTATTGCCACAAATATACCAGTGCAACTCGTGACTGGTGACGTGATCCAGGGTCACATATATATATAAAACAAATTTTTTTCCTATTTACATTTTATTTACTTTTGATCGAAATGACAAACATCAAATGTTTTCAATCTTTTCACTGTAAGTGTTCGCCTACTAATACACAACGAGAAGTTATGACCGAGGGTTTTGTCGGCAGCCTCTCCACTGAGGAATCACACAATGTTATTGTTCAAATAACGATTAAACCTCTCGCATTACCAATGAATGTAATGTTTCTGTAAAAAAAACCACATAAATAATAAATGTTCATACCCTTTTCTGCAGGCAGAGAGGCGTGATAGCGGGCAACGTGACTCTTCTGGCGTGGAAATTCATTCTTCTGTCCTCGGCACGGATCACCTTCAGATCTGCTGTTTCTCTGAGTGACCTTTATGTGTTAATAAACAGCTGTAGCCGTGAAGTTATAGTTAACGTTAATGTCTGCTCTTTTAAATCTTTGATAAAACTCTGGAGTCTGCTTTCCATCCGGGGACGCCGTCCGTGTGAGACTCGCAGAGAGATGCGTTCTCCTCTAGACTCATCCTTCTGTGGCCTTGGGAACTCGGAAAGTGTTTTTTTTTTTTCTCCCTGCAGAAAAAGCTCCACATTCTAATTTTATCTAAAAACTCCTGATAAAATAGCCACAAAAAGTATAGTTAGAACATCAGGGAGGTCTGAGAAAAACTATAACTTTATCTCACGGCAAATGATGTGACCTCCACTGGAGATAGTCTCCCAATAAAGAGCTGAGGACAGCAAAAACTATTCCTGGCTTTGTGAACATTAAGAGTTATTTGGTGACATTACAACCCTAGTGTTACAGGGTTAACCAGCCCTCCAGGACAAGACGCTTTCAGAGTGCAGAAATCCCACGACGCATCGACTCCTGATCAGACTCCATAACAACATTCATATCAACTTTCATACGCTTAAATATATGAAAGTCACTCATCAGGACATGGGAAGATGTTTTTCTTATTTCTGTTAACTAAACATTGACTAAATGATTTCATGATGCAGGTAAAATTTAGATCCAGGCTTAAAGAACAGAAAAAAAGAAGAAAAAAAATAGGAGCTAATCTGAAAGACTAGTAAGTGTGTGAATGAATGAATGAATGAATGAATGAATGAATAAATAAATAAATAAATAAATAAGAGATTTGAAATAAAACAGTTGCATCTCATTTGAAAGACTAGCAAATAAATAAATACATTTGAAGCTAATTTAAAAGACAGGTAAATAAATAAATAAATAAACAAAAGTGAATATAAATAAAACAATTTAAGCTAATTTGAAAGATTAGTAAATAAATAAATAAAGCCAATTTTAAAGACAAGTATATATATATATATATGTATAAACAAACAAGTGAATTGATTTAAAACAATTTAAGCTAATTTATAAAGCAAATAAATAAATAAATACATACATGAATAAATAAACAAATTAATTATAAATAAATAAGAGATTGAAATTAAACAGTTGCATCTAATTTGAAAGACTAGCAAATAAATAAATAAAGCCAATTTTAAAGACAAGTATATATATACATATATAAACAAACAAGTGAATTGAATTGAATTAAAAGCTAATTTATAAAGCAAATAAATGAATAAATAAATAAATAATTATAAATAAAAAAAGATTTGAAATAAAACAGTTGCATCTAATTTGAAAGACTAGCAAATAAATAAATAAATACATTTGAAGCTAATTTAAAAGACAGGTAAATAAATAAATGAATAAATAATTAAACAAAAGGGAATATAAATAAAACAATTTATGCTAATTTGAAAGACTAGCAAATAAATAAATAAAATGAATGAATAAATAAATGCATGAATAAATAAATAAATAAAACAATTGGAGCTCATTTAAAACCAATTAAATTTATTAAGTAAATAAATAAATATATATACAAATATAAATAAATAAATAAAAGCAACTGAGGCCTATTCGTAAGGCTAATTTCCAGTGCCATGCTCTGAGCTACAGGAATCACTGATATCTAGGCCTATCATGCATTGACGTCCTCTCTCGTATGAGGTTCTGTACTGAAACTGACTGTGTAACTCTTTTACATTTCTGTAGGTGAAAGTATCTCATTGAGAAGGAAGAGGAGTGCTGACATGAGCTCAAAACTGCTGGAGAAGGAGAGGGAGGTGTTATCGAGGAGTCTCAAGTTACATGCATGCGCTTGCAGAAAACACAAGACTGACAAACACTGCGAGGCCTGTGCTGTATGAATTATGACTGCACTGATATTGACAATCTACTGGTACCGATAAGCAATAAAGGCATATATTGATAACCAATACATGGCCAATATTAAAGGGATAGTTCATCCAAAAAACTGTTTACTGAGGCTTACAGGTAATAATGTGGTAAATAATGTTCAGTCTCTTGCACTCGTATGTCGGATAGATTGCATGCTTCATATGACCTCAATATGTCGTCAGGAGTCATGGGTATTCATTTTGATTAGCTAAAAATATTCTTTACTGTTCTACTGAATAAAAATGACAACTACTGTGCATCTTGGATGGAGTGAGATGGTTAATTTATGCTGTAAATGAACAGCAGATTTTAACTTTTGAGTCAACTATTAAAACTCACTAAAATAAATAGTTTGTTTGCTTACAAGTGAGTTTAGGCATCACAACATTATACAGCAGGGTTTCCAAATATGAAAAAATAAATAAAATAAAAAATAAAACATAAAATAACAAAATAAAACTAAAAACTAAAATCAAATAAAAGGTCAATTAAAGTAAATAAAATAAAATAAATTAAAAGGAAGGATAAAATGCCTCTCCTGTCTTTTCTTCGTGACGTATGTCCAATCAAACTCTCCAGTAAACGGGTTGTGTGACATGCCCTCATGCTCAAAAACCATGAACGAAACTACACAGGAAAAACAACAATAAACCCAGATTATGGGTTACACGGGTTCACTTGCAATTACAATAAACATGGGTTTTGTGTGGTGAATTATTGGCTGTCAAGAGCATGAAAATAATCAACAATGAATTTCATTATTAATTATTAAAAAACCGGCTGCCCTTTGTCACCGGTTCTGTTCATAATTTTATAAGGACAGAATTTCTATGCCGCAGTCAGGGGCCGGAGAGTGTGTCCGGTTTGAGGAACACATGATTTCGTCTTGGCCTCATCAGACCAGGACCCTCAGCGTGCACTGGGACGGTTTGCAGCCGAGTGTGAAGTAGTGCTGTTTTAATTTTAGTTTTAGTCTAGTCTTTGTGTCAAGCTGTCATTTTAGGTTTTATTAGTTTTAGTCACGTTCATACTCTTTTTAGTCTAGTCAAGTTTCAGTCCACTAAAAGTCTGAGCATTTTAGTCTTATTTAGTCAGAATTATCCATGAAAACTGATGACATTTATTTATTTGTTTTAGTCAATGAAAATTGTATTTTAGTCTCCTTTTAGTAATGCATATCTATTTAACCCAGTCAATATAGTAGTAGTATAGACGAAACCAACATTTTCTTTTAGCCAAACCCATTTCAAACAAGGGTATCTTATTATATTATTGTTACCTTATAGACTCAAGAATACATCCATTCCAGACACGGAAGACGCCCTGAATTGAATTTACAACATGTTTATTTTACCAACCAAACACGTTAGAAGTACACACGCGTGTCTCTTAAGGTTCGTGGTGTTTTTTTCCTGTGATTTTGTGGCTGCATTTCTCCCCATCTCTTTCCACAACACAACTGCATCTGCGCAGGAAACAGAAATACTGCAAAATAATAATAATATCGCGACTAAACGAGACGAAATAAAGTTATAAGATTTCGTCTCGTTTTGGTCAACGAAAATGAAGAGACATTTTAGCATAGTTTTTATTTTGTAAACCACATTTGTGACCCTGTACCACAAAACCAGTCACATGGGTCAGTTTTTTTGAAATTGAGATTTATACATCATCTGAAATCTGAATAAATAAGCTTTTCATTGATAAATGGTTTTGTTAGGATAGGACAATATTTGGTCGAGACACAACTATTGAAAATCTGGAATCTGAGGGTGCAAAAAATCAAAACATTGAGAAAATCTCCTTTAAAGTTGTTAATTTATGTTCACGATTGTGCAGCATTCACTCACAAAAATAAATGTTTTATATATTTATGGTAGGAAATTTACTAAATATCTTCATGGAACATGATCTTTACTTAAAAAGAAAAAAATCGGCATAAAAGAAAAATCGATAATTTTGACCCATACAATGTATCGATGGCTAATGCCACACATGCGACATGTGACTGGTTTTGTGATCCAGGGTCACATTTAGTCTCATTTTTATTCGTCAACAATATTGCATTATACATTTAATTATAGTCATCGTCACATGACCAGCATTTACGTTGCGTCTCGTCTCGTTTTCGTCACGTGATAAAGGTTCGTTGACAACGATATTTAGTCATAATTTTCGTTGACGAAAGCAACACTAGTGTGAAGCATCTGGGATGAGGATCAGCACCTCCAAGTCCGAGGCCATGGTTCTCAGTCGGAAAAGGGTGGCTTGCCCACTTCCGGTTGGTGGAGAGTTCCTGCCTCAAGTGGAGGAGTTCAAGTATCTCTGGGTCTTGTTCACGAGTGAGGGAAGGATGGAACGGGAGATCGACCGACGGATCGGTGCAGCTTCTGCAGTAATGCGGTCGATGCACCGGTCTGTCGTGGTGAAGAAGGAGCTGAGCTACAAGGCGAAGCTCTCGACTTACCGGTCGATCTACGTTCCTACTCTCACCTATGGTCATGAGCTGTGGGTTATGACCGAAAGAACAATATCCCGGATACAGGCGGCCGAAATGAGTTTTCTCCGCAGGGTGGCTGGGCGCTCCCTTAGGGTGAGGAGCTCGGTCACTCGGGAGGAGCTCAGAGTAGAGCCGCTGCTCCTCCACATCTGTTCCGGATGCCTCCTGGACGCCTTCCCGGGGAGGTGTTCCGGGCGCGTCCCACCGGGAGGAGACCACGGGGAAGACCTAGGACACGCTGGAGAGATTATGTCTCCCTGGCTGGCCTGGGAACGCCTCGGTATTCCCCCGGAAGAGCTGGAGGAAGTATAGGGAGAGGGAAGTCTGGGTGTCTCTGCTTAGACTGCTGCCCCCCGGCCCCGGATAAGCGGAAGAAGATGGATGGATGGAATATTTAACAGTGCTGAAAAACCCACCATAACATTATAGAACAGAAAGAAAATAAAAATATTTGTAAAAGCACAAGAGTTTCATGTGGGCTGTCGTGTCAGGCGCTTTGATGGATTACTTCTGCTGTTTAATGTCTTTCAGAGGTCAGTTTCACCAGCGCATAACTTGCAATAAATGGTTGTATTCTTATCTCTAAATTTTAGAAATTCAGCTTGTTCTAACAGCAAACAAGCCTTCAATGAATTCACTGAGTGAGCACATCTGTTCTAATATTACCATGTAAAATAAACCCAGAAATACAAAAAAACCTGAATAATTAAAGAAACAATAAACAGACTTATTATCAACATAATCATTAGTTACAGCCCCGCATGAAAACATTGAATTTCACACTTCTGCTGCTAATAATGCAATTTTAAAATGGTTCATTTTCCCCATGTAGACTATGTCATATTAATACTTTTGCATATTGTTGGGCCTATGCAATTTGCAGTAATATTACTTGTTTTAAAGACATTTTTGAACCATTGTACAATAAACATCTCTAGTGCTGTGGTCGAGTCACCACTCCATGTCCAATATGTGAAATCTGAGTCCTGAAGCAAAACCATTTGAGAACCAGAGATGTGTTCCTCACCTCACACCATCCCCCATAAACACACACACACACACACACACACGTATTCTAACACCATCCCCCATAAACACACACACACAAACTCAGTTTCTAATCCCACTCTCACTTATCAAGCACAATATCTGCAGTCAGACTGTGTTCATCCAGCATGTCCACACAAGCTCCACGAGCTGTTAAGATCAGGACAGGATTCCATCATTCCCTCATCCTCCACGGCACTGACCAGAGACAGAGAGAGCGAGAGCGGCTCTGTGTCTTTATCAGCTGTGGGCAGTGGTAGCACAGACAGCCAGGCGCTAAAACTTATCACAGAAATGGAGAAAAAAAATACAAATAATAATTGAAATGACTGAAGCTACTGATAAGACAGTCTCTTCGATTCTCAAAACACTGACCGACTCAGACACAGCGGCCTTGACCGTCCCTGAGAGCCAAACAACATAGCAGTGTGGTAGAGCTGGTGATACACACATCGACATCTTGCTCATTCAAAACACACACACACACACACACACACACACACACACACACACACACACACACACACACACACACACACACACACACACACACACACCGGTCACTTTATTAGGCACACCTTGCTAGTACCAGGTTGGACCCCCTTTTGCCTTCAGACCTTCTTTAATTCTTCGTGGCATAGATTCAAAAAGATGCTGGAAACATTCCTCAGAGATTCTGGTTCATATTGTCATGAAAGCATCACGCAGATTTGTCAGCTGAACATCCATGATGTGAATCTCCAGTTCCTTCACATCCCAAAGCTGCTCTACTGGATTGAGATCTGGAGACTGTGGAGGCCGTTTGAGTTTAGTGAACTCACTGTCATGATCAAGAATCAAGTTTTGATTCTATCAAGAGATCATTTGAGCTTTGTGACATGACGCGTTATCCTGCTGGAAGTAGCCATCAGAAGACGAGTACAGTGATGAAGGGATGGACATGGTCAGCAACAAAGCTCAGGTCGGCCGTGGCGTTTATACAATGCTCAATTGGTACTTAGAGGCCCAAAGTGTGTCAAGAAAATATCCAATACACCACTACACCAGCAGCAGCCTGAACCGCTGATACGAGGCAGGATGGATCCATGCTTTCATGCTGTTTACGCCAAATTCTGACCCGACCACCTGAATGTTGCAGCAGAAATCGGCACACGACACACGCTTTTCCTATTGTCCAGTTTTGGTGAGCCTGTCTAAATTGTAGACACTCCTGCTGACAGGAGTGTCAAGATTCGTTTCAAGATTCAACGTGTTGCTTGTTCAGAGATGCTCATCTGCAGATCTCGGCTGTAACGAGTGTATAAAAATATCGATAGATTATAAAGTATTTGCTCTGGCTCTTGTTTTAAATTAATAATTTTAATAATACGTCGCTCCCATTGAAAACAATTGAAAAAATACGCTTTGGTGGACACAGGGCCTAAGTTTCCATCAGCTCGAACCAGTCTGGTCATTCTCCTCTGACCTCTGGCATCACCAAGGCATTTTCACCCACAGCACTTGCGCTCACTGGATATTTTCTCTTTTTCGGACCATTCTCTGTAAACCCAGATGGCTGTGCATTAAAAATCCCAGTAAATCAGTAGTTTCTGAAATAAAACAACCATTCCACGTTCAGTCACTTAAATCACCTTTCTTCCCCATTCTGATGCTCAGTTTGAACTTCAGCAGGTTGTCTTGACCATGTCTATATGCCTAAATGCATTGAGTTGCTGCCATGTGATTGGCTGATTAGATATTTGTGTTAACAGGTTGGACAGGAGTACCTAATAAAGTCACGCTGCTGCCGTTTTAAAAACGAGGCACTCATATTGAAGACAATTGGAAAAATATGATAGCCTCTGGAAAAAACGCTTTGGTAAACACTCAAAATCCACATAGAAAACTAAAAGTCATTGCAGAAAATGACACCACCATCATAAGCAATATTACTGGAGCTTTACATGTCAAGATGTCATCTTGCTTCTCAAGTAAATGTATCTTTATTTAAGAATATTAAGATATTTGTGCAAAAAAAAAAAAAAAAAATAGTAAGAAAATCCCTTCTTGCAGTGTAGTACTAATGATGCTTACCCTAACAAACACAGTACAAAGCAGGCTCGCAGACACTGTGAAGGAGTGTAAAACGCTGAGAGGAGAATCTGGGGCAGATTCCAGCTGAGATTCTTAAGGCCTTGTTCTGGATGGCAGTTCTGGGATCATGTATCACGTCTCCAGACATGTGTAGGACACGCAGGCTTGCCGGAGCGGGACACAGATAGCCCCTCTCTCTGAGTCATGAGCTTAAAGCGTCTGCAGGCCATGTGTCTGTCTGCCGAGAATCCACAAAACTGCAGCGTGTCTCTCTAGACGGGTCTTTTTCTCTCTTTTCAAGGATCTTGTTTCACTCCCTCTCTTCTTAATGATGGCTCGACCATCAATTGTCATTCACAAACCTCCTTTAAGACGCTTCTTGCATCTTATGAGCACTAGTTTATTACAACAAATAACCAAACCATTCGGTTAGACTTTATTTTAAGGTGTCATTGTTGCAGTGTAATTATATATTTAAGTACCGAGTAATATTAAGCAACTACATGTATTTACTATAGGGTTAGGGTAGGATTAGGATTTGGTTGAGGGTTAGTTGCATGTAATTATGCAGCATTTACTGTTATTACTATGGTAAGTCTTCTAGCAAGTAATAGTATAACTGTAGGTTGCTTTTTTTTGACAAGCAATGTTGTAACTCAGTGCATTAATCAGAACGCATTAATTAATCTATTTATTTTACTTAATAAATAGTTGATTAGCCTATTTTTAGGACCAAATGCTTTTTTACAATGTTTATTTTGTTTACACTTTTGGTTTATTTGCACATATGAGGTGGCCTGAAACCGATCTGAGAATATCAGAACCCGTGTGCTTTTTTGCACATGGATTCTGATATTCTCAGATCAGTTTTAGGCCTCATTCATATGTGGGTCATATCCGATCTATGCACATGGTTCATGTGACCCAAATTCGACTTTTTCTTACCATGTAATGTAAATGCGGCCATTATGTCTCTGGAAAGTAGGGCTTGCATAGACTAGTCGAGTAGTCGATAGATCGACTACTTCAACCACTAGTCGACGCTGTCTTAAACAATCGACTACTCGAGCGTCCATTAACCATAAATGAATTAAAAATGGCGAACGTCACCAACAGACACCACACGTCAGATGTGTGGAAGTATTTCATCAAGGATGACAAAAATATTGTAATTGGCCAACTCTGCAAGAGGCCGTTCAACATATTGTGTCTAAAAACGTGTGGAAAGTGCGGCCGCTGTCTCCCCATTAGGGTTGGGTATCGTTTGAATTTGAACGATTCCGATTCCGATTCCTTGTTTCGATTCCGGTTCCTAACGATTCTCGATTCCGATTCTTTTAAGAGGCAGAGTCAAAAAAGTTTAGATCAATTTTAATTCTATGAACTTTTTACTTTTTATGAAATTTACTATGAATTTCTCACAGGGCTGTTTTCAACTACAATATAAATATAAAATCTATTTTAAACAACTTTTTTATGACATTTTAAATGAGCTAGCTAACCAACGGTCTTTTTGAAGGAAATAGTCTGACCTTCTCCATCAATTGAAATATAAAAAAAATTTTATCACAATAAGTGTATTGTATTGTATGTGATTGTCACTAACATTTTAGTAACTAAACTGAATTTTATTAGGTTTAGTGACAACATGTTACAATGTTTACATGGTACAATTTCTGGTAAGCTACGCTTTTTTATTATTTCATTTCAATTCAGTTATTGTGATTTGATTTAATATTGACTCATTTGGATAAATATTAGGTACTCAAGATAGGCGTTAATTTTTCTCAAGAAAAAAACAACTCACCTAATGCTGTAAACATACAGAGAGCCCTATCAGCTGGCAGTATTATTTAAGGTTAAAAATAACTCAAATTAAATATAATGCCTTTTTTTTATTATAATAACAACTTTATTTAATGATATAAGTACAAATATAATAAATATGTAATATAGTACACATATTTATCAAAATACTCTCTATAGCTCTTTTTTTCTTGCCAACTATGTGCTATAGCCTATATGTTCATTAAATGGCTTTCCTGAGGTAAATATGACATAATTGTTCTCCAGCTATGTTATTGACCTCTTCACGCTGATAAAAAACACTGATTGATCGATATTATATATGAGGAATATACAGTTAGATAAGTTGTAGCCTACTGTATCTTTCAACAGTGTTAGTGTTTTTTTACTATTAGCTGCTAGTCGAGATGATCGGTTCACGTGCGCTAGGGATCTGTCACGTCACATTTACAAGCGCCAAAACGGTATTAATTGTTTGAATTTCGTAATAAAATTGACAGAATCTGAGAGCTGAGATTTTTTTGTATATCATAAAGTACCTGCTCTGTCTAGTCTGTCGGTCTCCGTGTCCTCTTTGCGTCACGATTTTATTGTGCGTGAGAAAATGGATGTGTGGTGTGAGAACGTGGTGTGAGAAGTGTTAATTGCGTGTGTCTCACGGTAAATGCGTGAGAGTTGGCAGCTCGTAAATGTGTTTTCATGAATATATTTTTTTTTACGTTCGCCGGCATCGCGCGAAGTTTTCAAACGGACGAGCAGAGGACGAGAGAATATGGTTGCAACTTGCAAGATACCGAAGAATAAGAAAACATCATATGTACGTTTTTAAGGTTTAACGTCAGGGTTGTTTGCTCTGAATACATTTTATGAGACTGTGTGAGTTAATAAGGCAACTCACACAGCGTCTCATAATATGTGTCGTTTCGCAGTTTAGCATAACAATCCATATACACCTTTGCTAGTACACGCATTTACCATGCCGTGTGTACGTTACAAATGTTTAACTAAAGTGTCAGCGAGTTAACATTTGGCAGTTTGAAATCGATTATGTAGTTACTTCAGTTCAGAATAGGGCTAGAAATGACTTAGACAGCGGTTTCTTCCGCGGCGGACTGTGAATTGAAACTAGGAATCGAAATTTAAACTTTTGAACGATTCCGGGAAAATCGCAAATATAGTCCCGGTTCCAATCGATACTCGATACTCGATACCCAAGCCTAGCCCCATGGCGTCTGTCGTTGCTATGCAACCATGAACTGCGCTCTCCATGATGACGACGAAGAAGTATCAGCAAAGGATTAATTGATTTTCAGCCCTTGCATTAGCTTTACTACTAGATATATTTCTGGAGATGAGAAGGAAAAACCCGCCTGGAAAAACTAGCGCACCACGTTGCTTCCATCATGAGCGCACTCGCCACTCGCCTACATTTGAAATAACGACCTTGAGCGCGAAAAAGACGCGATATGTGAACGGCCCCTAGAAGCAGACGTCTGAAATGAAAGGCAAGAACGGCTATTTATTTGGCTTTAGACTGTTACATGAAAATAAAAAAAAATGAAATGTCATAATTATAATGTTTTGAGAGTTTACTTACTGTATGTAATTGTTGCATTAGGCTATGAATTAATAAATGTTTATTGATAAGATCTAGCTATTTCATGTCTTTTCATTTACAGTAGCATGAACCACGAGTAGTCGAGTAACTCGAGTATTGTTTTGATAAGAAATCGACTAGCAGAAATCAGTAGTCGTGCAACCCCTAATGGAAAGTCTCCATAAACCATGGAAACCCAACTGTATGAGTGTGTGTACTGTATGAGAACGTTTATTGGTATTAATAACTAAATAACGTCCATTGAGAAAGCAAACGGTGAAAAGAAATATGAAAAACAAAAAAACATATTTGAAATAATCTTTAGAAATGGTCTTTATTGTCACTTTTGATCAATATAATGTTCCCTTGCTGAATAAAAGTATTAATTTCACCACCAGATGCGTAGAATCACTGGACCTTATTCACAGAACACGAGCAGAACCAAGTCGTGTGTAAATCGTTCGTAAAATCATTCTTTAAAATGGTTTTATTAATGTTTTGCACAGATATTTGTTGGACGGTCATGAATGAGGCTCACTGTGTGTAATTAAACACGAGCGGTTTTCTCACTGCACGCATTGTTTTCGGCACGCTGGAGCAAAATGTCTCATTTACATGTGAGCGTTACTCTCCAAGATGTGCGACGTGAGAAAGGGGAAGTACAGTGAGCGGGAACACGCCTATAGCCAGGAAGACACATCACGTCTGTTTGCGCTTAAAGTGCTTGAAAGGAGAGCTGGGTATTCGCAAAGTTACATTCTGTCTTGGGAAGACAAATTTAGCCAACTCAGCAAATAAAGCAAGGCCAAACGGTGGTGCGCAGAACGAGGGAGCGATAGCATTTATGGCTAATAATACCTTGTCCGTTGCCTTGAAATATAGCAGCATGTTCCAAGTCAGTGTCGGGGGAAGGAGTAACCCCTGGTCCTTGAACTATAATGGGCAGTGTTGAGTCGTGCTGAATGAAGCTGTAATTTGCTCAGCCGTGGTTCAGGCTTACATAATCGCTATAAGACGATATGAGCCAGAGTGCCTTTTTAACTATTACAGCGATATGAGAGATGAGAGACGAGAAGCTGAGATAAGACTTCTGATGGACAAATCGACTGTGTTCTGTAATGCACGTGGAATTATATATTCAACACACAATGCCATGAATATGTGTTACAGAAACTTAAACGGTTCAAAATTAACATTTTGTCATCATTTGCTTCTCACACAACAAAATTGCCAAACACAACAAAATAACTAAAATGTGAACTAAAATACAAACTAATTCATATATATACTATACATATAACACTGGTATGAGCTTTAGCCATTTTAATTTTTAAAGTGCCCCTATTATGCAATCATAAAGGTTCCTAATTTAGTTTTTGAGGTCTCCTTCAATAGCTCTACATGCATCCAATGTCAAAAAACACATTAATATTCTCAAAATATACATTGCACATCATCTAATGACTCAAAGAGTCTGAAAACGGTTCGTTTGAAGCTAAACGCCTATTACTAGATCTGAATGTCAGCTCCAGATCTTCCTCAACGCTTGATACACAGAGATACGAACAGTAACGATGCAGTGGGTTTTTCCAAATATCACTTCCAGCACGAGTCCTCATCCTTTTGAAATGCATCCAAGTGGATTTGCAGCGCTGAAAATAGCGTCTTCTCAACACTTCGTGAACACAAACCAAACTCGTCCAAACTCTTTCAACCACAGTGTTTGAGGGCGGGGCAAAGTAGACGTTGTTCGCAAGCAGCCAATGAAAACCATAGGCTGGTATTATGCAAATTCGTTATGTTGTTATGTTAGTTTGTAACAGGAAGTGAGGCTGGAATTACTGTAATTCTTTCTTTTAGGAGACAATAACTTTATTTGCCGTGCACTTTGATCTTTAAAACTTTGCAGACCTTTTACATTCACAGACAGCTACATTACACACTGCATGAAATGTAATATTCAGAAAAGCAAAATAGAGGCACTTTAAACTCAAGAACAGACAAAAAAAGCACCATAAAAGTACTATACCAGTAGTACATTTTCTCCTCAGCTATTACCCTTCAATGTCAATATTGAGGTCACATATAATTAAACCAGTTATCAGTCATGTGACATACAATGGTGGACAGTAACAAAGTATTTTTTACATGACAAAGATTCCATAAAAATATAGTTTGTCATTATTTCGAAGTAAAGAATAAGACCCAATACAATATCATCATTCTTTCTCTTGAACCGATTCTTCAAAAATCGCATTGAATGATTAATTTGTGTATTCGATCGCATAAGTAGTTGACAACTCATTAAACTGATCTTGTCCAACTATAAAATAAGTCAAAAGCTGGGAGAATTGTGATCTCCAAGAGCACTCATTTTGTGTTTTAAAAAGGCAAGAAAACAATAAGGGGGTTGAAACGACATAAGGAATATAATGCTGAATAAAAAAAAGCATATACTTAAAGGAAAAAAAGGGTGAGTAAATGAAGTTTACTCAACCTCTTTTGCTTTTCTATTCGCAGGCTCTTTTTAAAAAAAAAAGTTCTCTGTGTTTTGACACAGAAAACCATCATGCAGTTGAAGACTATCATTGTCCAGATCCCTCTCATGGAACATTCACTGTGGGGTATAAAACAGTTTCACTGCATATGGGTCAACTCGAGTGTGAAAACGGATCAGGGCTGGTGTCTGGGAGAGGTTAGCGAGGCCGAAGACGAGAAGAGGGCTCTGAGACAGCACTTCCAACTCTATGAGCCTTTGTCATGTAAATGTACCATGACACTGCAAGCACAGAAGTGCTTTCTCACGACTGAAATAGCTTTTAAAGACCACGTAAAAACAAAGCCGTGCCAATGGCCAGGGCCTCTGGGCTCAGCTGCTAATATAAAAAGCATGGGACTAGTCTCCGTTTTACATCAGTGCAATTAATCTAGAACTTTTGTGGTGAGATGCTTTTCTTGCAAAGTGGCAACAAACCATGTGTTCTGAAGTGAAGGCCTTGAGGGTTTGATATATCGGTAAAATGCTGCCCTCTTGATGCCAGTGACAGCCACGTGCATCATGCCCACCTAGAGGAACGTTTATTGCTTCTTCTTTGGCAAATCTGACCACAGTTTGAGACATTTTGAGATCTCTTCTGAAACTCTAAAGGAGACACGTGTGAGATTCATAGCTGTCAACATTGAACATTGAAAATAAGGGAGATTTCCCGGAATCCATCCCCAAAATAAGGGATTTAAAAAAAAAATGTTTACACGATTCTTACCCACAAACTTAAAAAAAAAAGCACTAATCATTAACAGTCTAAAGAGTTTATAACTACACAATATATATTAAAGAATTACAGACCAATGGATATGTTTAAAGTGCTTTATTTATGAACAAAGTAAACATTACTTACACGTTTTCATTTGCTACAATGTTTTAGCTTAATGTTGGGAGACAGAGTGAGAAAAAACTCAAAGAATTGGTGGTTAATTCTGTGATTTTGGCCGTCGGCGTCCTGATCCATCATCGCACATCACACTCATCTACTCTACTCTCCTTGATCATTCGAAATTCACTTCCCGTTACTTTTTCCCTCTTCCTCGCGCCCGCGCCGCTTCTTCTTCTTCGATAGTAGCCTAAGCTACTGTCTGTATACTGCCACCTGCTTTACTGGAGGTCTAGCAACCCAAGTGCAAGCCACTTCACAGACACAGATAGTTGCGTGTTCTGAGTTAACACAATCAGAGCGTAAAAATACGGGATATTTTACGGGAAAATACTAAAACGGGAAGACAGCGGGAAAAGAGCTAAAATACGTGAGAAACCCGGAAAAAACGGGAGGGTTGACAGCTATGGTGAGATTCCCGCGGTCTTATTCCTCAGGAGAAACATCTGAGACGCAGGATGCTTAAGCAAAAGTCTCTCTCACTGGTGTGTAGGAGAACAAATGAGATATTAAAGAGATTTTTTTCTATGGGCAGAGCAAGAGTCTTTAACAAAGAACATCAGAAAGCATTGAATTTACAAACAAATCAGATGACTGACGCTTTGCATGCAACAAATCTCCCACATTTCTTTAAATCTAAAAAACCAATACTCTAACACAGACAAGAGGGAATCATTAGCGCTGGGGTGAAGGGGGCGGCTGGGACAATGATTCAACACTTTACTCAAGCTCTCCACATCTATTCATCAGAGTCTCAGGGCAGTGTCTGGGGGCAGGGCAGGGCAATGATGTCATCGCTTTCTGCATGCTGACCGTGTGACTCAGACGTGCTGTCAGACAAACAGCTGTGCACACTAACATTCTCCTTTTGTCCCGTGTGGAGCAACGTCTCAAAAGACCTGCCAATCAAATGACCCCGGGTGGACACAGACCTGTACAGGACCTGACCCTTCGCTAAGCCCCGCCCCTTTGGTTACTAAGCTTTTCAGACCATTAATTCAGTAATGTGCTTATAAAGTGATTTGTGAATTATAAAGTGAATTTGATACATCAGGCTTTTATGGCTCATACAATTATGAGAATATGGAGGATCATACTGAAAGAGGAAAAACCACATCAGTTTTATTCAGAGGCCCAAACTGATTGATCAAAAAACACAGTTTTATTCAAATATTATTTGATATTTATCAAATATTTATTGAAAATATTCAAATTTTATTCAGAGGCCCAAACTGAGCAAAAATATGCAATTTGGTGCAGTTACAAAAAAGTGAGATGAAATTCTGATAGCTTGTAATGTAAATCAATGAGATCTTCATAATAGTATAACAGATTACTTATATAAAATGCATATAAAGAAAATAGTTGTCAGACCAATAATCAGTAAAATGATATTTAAATGCTTAGTTTTATGATCAAAGCTCTGTAGTTTTTATTGTGGGGGCAAAACATATAATGTAATGCAAACAATGATGACTGAGAGATGAACAAATAAACATTCCTTAAAAGCCTGATGGTCATATTCGATACTCACATTTGAACATGAATTTTCTGAAAATGTTGTATGGATAACCAAAACAAAAGCTGATTCGGTCCAGTAAATGTTAATCTTGAAACATTACAAACAATATTAAAGTCATTCTTGCATTTACTCCATAATAATCAGTAAAGATTTCACAGAAAAAGGCATACAATATATATATATATATATATATATATATATTTTTTTTTTAAGTATGAACTATCAATCAGACAACAGAAGGCATGCAGTAGATTGTGTGCAACAAGTTTTTCAGCATCAAGTTTTGATCATGTTGATAATTTAGAAATTACATATCAAATATGAAACAGTAGGATTTATAGGGTTAAAATACTGAAACACAATGATCCTCCATCGATTTAAAAAAAGAATAAAAACTTAGAAGAATCGATAAAAGTAATAATGCAGGTACGATTGGTCAGTAATGTTTTAAAGGCAGGGTTTAGCAAAGGGTCAACTGCACCAACAAGACCTCAGGAGGTCACCGAAGCTTCACAGCTGAAGCTGAAGTATCCCCCCTCCCCTAAATCATCCAAAAACAAATCCCACATAATCCCATCAGCGCACTCAAACAATAGCAGGCCATGCACTGGAGAATTGCAATCAGCGCCTAATGCGGTGGATCAGGTAACAAGACCTGGATTGTATCTTGTAAGGACACTTCAATGCCAAAAAAAAGAAGAGTTCGCACAATCAAGCTCTTTAGATGATGTGCCAGAGCAGTGATTCACATTTTACATTTACATTTACATTTAGTCATTTAGCAGACGCCCTTATCCAAAGCGACTTACAAATTAGGACTAAGTTCAGCGAGTCATCATAAAGAGGCAAAAGCAACAACAACGCAGGAAGTGCTCAAAATACGAAGTTCAGGTATTATTCAGAGTAGCATAAGCCTGATAAGTGATGTTTCAAAGGGAAAGGATTTTTTTTTTTTTTTTTTTTTTTTTCTATAAGGTTAAGTGCTCACGGAAGAGATTGGTTTTCAGCTGTTTTTTGAATGTTGTCAGGGATTCTGCATTCCGGATGAGGGTGGGGAGAGCGTTCCACCAGCATGGAACTGTAAATGAGAATGTTCTGGAAAGTGATTTTGTGGCTTTCTGTGATGGAACCACGAGACGTCGCTCGTTGACCGATCGTAGGTGTCTGGTAGGGATGTAGACTCGTAGGAGTGAGTGAAAGTAGGAGGGAGCTGAGCCTGTGATAGTTCTGTAAGCAAGCGTCAGTGCCTTGAACTTGATGCGAGCAGCTAGAGGTAGCCAGTGCAGAGAGATGAACAGAGGAGTGACGTGGGCCCTCTTGGGCTCGTTGAAGACAAGACGAGCTGCAGCATTCTGGATCATCTGTAGGGGTTTGGTCGCACATGCTGGGCATTTTGCTTGGTTTGTTCCGCATAGGCAGAATAGGCAGGAACGCAGTCAATCGCCTCAGTATCACCTCAGCCTGGCGCATTAGTCACTACAAACGTGTCCATTTACAACGTGATTTTGCAGCGTTGAGTATTGTAGCCAATCACAGGCATGTCTGTTGAAAGTAATAGCCAATCAGAGGTGATTAAGTGAAAATTCGCCCACTATCGCTCAAAACGCCGAATGAGTTTCTGTTTAGTACCAGTTAAAGTTACTAACCTAACAATCAAAACATAGAGGCATTGTAAATTAGAGATTAAATGCACTTTCGTTAAATTCATTGATTAAAATGTGAGTTTCCGCTAGTGTGCTGACATCACTGAGCTTGCGCTGAACTGACTGACAGCTTCAGTGATTATAAAGGGAGCGCTCGTTGCTCGCTTTATGTGTAATTAATTCGCAATTTGAAGAAAAGCTATTGTTTTTCAAGAGACTTTACTAAATACTTACATAGTACAAAAGAGTGCTAAACTTTGATCATATTTATTTTGTGGCTTATAATGTCTAAATATAAATTCAAAAGCAAAATGTGTGGGAAAAAAACTATATTAAGGAGTGGAAATGGTTAATATGAACCAATAAGTGCTCCTCTGCTACCATCTATTGGTTATAGTGTAATTTCATATATTTTTTTTATTTTTAATGTTGGTTTTCCATCAAATGTTGGATTTAAAACATCAACATTTAAAATGTGTATTTTTTACCCTCAACGTTGATTTCTTGGTTTAGTGTCGATGAAGGGGTACGGGTTGTGGTGGCACTTTAGGCTAAAAACATTGGGAACCACTGTGCTAGAGAACAAACCTATCTGTGAATTGCACTATTATGAAAACAGTCGCATTAAACCTGAACCGGCAACCTAATGTCACCACATATTGGCCAGCTCTGCGATCGAAGGTCTGTAATTTCAGCCTGCAGAGTGAGCAAGCCTGTCTGTCACACACACACACACACACACACACACACACACACACACACACACACACACACACACACACACACACACACACACACGTCTGAAGATAATATAGTGCATTAGCGCCCGCCCACTTTTACAGCAGCGTTGGTTCCACAACTATTTTGTCCATTCATTTCTCCCAAAGGGATTTTAAAATAGTTTTTGCTAAAGAGTTACAAGTCATGAACCAAACCAACAAACTACAAGGTCAATCACAACATTTGTGAAAAGACCAAGGGCACAAGACTGTGAACTTAATGACTTTAATGAAGGAATGAAGCAGTGCAATAGAAATAATCAATGAAAAAATTTATATAAAACTATTAGTTTAAAGATGACGATTAGCTATATCTGTGGAAACAATATTTTAAGTTTATGGCAAAATATGCATAATACACAAATATGTTAGTATGACAGTTTGACAGCATAGCGAGATTTAACAGATCTGTCTTTAAATACTTTTAAGTTAATGTTAATTATTTTTTTTTTTTGTGTAGAAAATGAATGGAGTTTTGACTTCTGGAACCCAGCTGTTGCACTCTATTTGTGTTGCTGCCCAGCCCAGGACCGTCTTTTAGGGCAGACACAGTCTGAGTCATCGTCTATCCTCTGCAAACTAGCACAGCAAAAAGTTTTCGTGACACTTCCACCCCACCCCCCTCTGGTTTTCCCTCCTTTTCACCAATATACTGTGTCTGTAATTGCTAGCCTCAGATATAATACGAGAGGGATCATTACTGCCAGCCTCAAATGTAATGAAGGGCCCCCATAATGGCCAACTGCAAAGCCACATTATGACGGCACATTTCAATATGCTGTAATTTGCCGATTTTGCTGCAGGTCAAAGCTGTTCCGGATGGCTGTCCGTAACATATATTTGCCATATAATAAGATCCACAAGGGTCTTGGTTTTCCCAAATCAGCATTGTAAGCAGATTGCATTGGCCAGGTTCAGTTGTTGCACAAGTTCAGGAGCAAATCGGATCTGAGGATGCATCTCATATACGACTGATAACAAACTCGTAAAACACATCAGCATAACAAGATAGCAGCGGTTCTCAGCTTTTCATCATCTCATACAGAAAACAAAAGCTCTTCGCAGTTAGTGATAAAAACTTATGAGGTATTAACAGAGATTTTTTTTTTTTTCCTGAAATGAGTAACTATCATTCCAACCAAACCAAACATCTTTTTGATAGCCATTTAGTAAACATTTTTAAAGCAAGAACAAAAACAAGACTTACTAAACAGGACAAATTAGAATGAGACTGCAATCCCATAAAAATGCAGATGGGAGTGGAAATTAGGCGGGCCACACACTTGAAGATTTTAAGCCAGATTTGCACCCCCAATCGATCGGAGAGGTGTAACCCGACTCGAGGCTTCTCGCAAACAACTTTTTGTCCAAAAAATTCTCAATTGTGTGGTGTCAATGTGATTATATTACTACTCCCAATCTCGTCGGAGCCCGCACGATCCCAAATCTCTCTCACAATCCCGACTCCTGATTGGGCTGCCTCTGATGTGATACCCGCGATAGCCAATGAGAGCGAGCAAGCTTCACCAACCGGATGAAACTTGGCAGCCACAAACATGCCACAAAAGTATTCAGTATTCAGAAAGAAGATCACCCATCACAATCACAAGTTATGTTTGATCTCGCGAGTCTCCGTGAGATCTTGTCTCACTGTAAATAAGTTACAACAATCGACAGGTGTGTCTGGTCTCGGTCCGGATGAATCTTCGAGTGTGTCCCAGGCCTTAAAGAACACAGACACAGCAGCTCATTTCCATTATAACCAACACAATCTACCAAGTTCAGTGCAAATTAGTGTAGGGTCACAAACAAACAGAGCCGATGATAATAAGGTATGGGTGATCTGCTAACAACACAGGTGTAGCAAATGAAAAATAACGTGGTTTGGCAAATATGTTCAGAAAACGAATTTATTTATCCATCCATCGTCTGTCTGTCCGTCTATCTGTCCATCCATCTATCTATCTATCTATCTATCTATCTATCTATCTATCTATCTATCTATCTATCTATCTATCTATCTATCTATCTATCTATCTATCTATCTATCTATCTATCTATCTTTCTATCTATCCATCCATCCATCCATCCATCCATCCATCTGTATAAAATCATAACCTTTAAACTTCCAAGCTTTTGAAACTATTTTAAACTTTGAGGTACAAATTTCTCAAGCTGACAAATCAAAGTCTGTTTCGATGTACATTCCCTTTCTAATTATAAGTTCTGTTAAAAAGATCTATATTGCCATATGCCATGCTTTTCCCTTGTTGTAGTACTGGATTAGAAACTAAATCCAAAAATGGATAGATTCAGAACGCTGACACAGCGATTTCATTCCCCCCGTCCCAGTTCATTTCCATTCCTGCTAAACTGGTTTAACATCGCTCTGTTCCTTGCTTGCGTCATTAGCGCTCTGGGGAGGTTTTCACATTCTGCCTGTTTATCAGCTTCATCTGCATGTGTTTGTGTGCAGCATTCAGTCTCACTATACTGTACTTACTAAACTAAGACAGTGGAACAAACATGAAATGTTAAGGTGACGAAAGTTTCTTTTGGCTCCAGGAATTTTAAACCAAATAATCAATCAATAAGTCCACCAATCAATCGTTTAACCATTAATTGATCAATCAATGCAAATGCATACATTCAAAAATAAATGCTTCCTGAAATTATACACTATGGCTCTGTTCCAAAACCTAGTGAGATTTCTATGTAAGCAGCATTTTAAGACACAAAAGCTGTTTCACTTCCTTTGGCCAAATTCTATCTATTCCCCAAAGAGAAGCCAATCCCATAATGCTCCCTATGTAGGGCGTAGACAGCGAGACAGCTCTTCTGAACAGTAGTGGCTTGAGTAAATCATGTAAGCCTCACCTGAGTCGCACTGGTTTTGGTCCAGGGTAACAGACACTCAGACACTAGAGAGACAGTGGACGGCAGCAACTCTGGGAAGGGATTTGGGACGGGTCCCATTTGTGTATCATCCACCTCTCTACCTTTCCTGAGGAGAGAATGAGAAACCAGTGATAAGAGACATGAATAAAAACAATGGCATCACCCTGATTCCCACGACAAAAACCCAATAGGATTTCCATATTATAAGTTCTGTGACCAAAAAAGTTTATGATCCTTACACGTTTTGTTCATCATGATAATCTTCAAAAATGAATGCAACTTTTATGAATTTTGAACCCTAAAAACAATTGCCAGAAGTAAAAAGCTAAACGTAGGCTATAAATGAACTACACCACAGTCACATGACTTCAACGTCAACCATTAAGCGTCGACAACTCTTTCAGTTTTTATTTAAAAAACCATTTCCCTGAAAGTTAGAATACATTGCAAGAGTATAAACACAACTAGTGGACTAGTTCGGCACGATGATGTTTAATGTCACTGACAACCTCTGTAGTCCCATTTAGCCAAGTGTTAGCATCCATAAAAGTAAAGTAAAAGCTTAAAAAAAAGATCACAAAGGGGTATTGTATATGTCGTAGAATAAAAACATGAAATTATCTTGAGCTTGTTTTCACCACACACCTTATTTCAAGCATTAAACCAAAAATCAGGACAATGGAACCGGAGGTGCTAAAATGCTAACTCCTTTCCAGGTTTTGGCCTACAAAAATACGTCATCCTACAGCACTTTTATTCAGATAGTTGAAAAGGATGGTTGAGCCAATTATCTCAGCTGAAAATGTCATGTAACTCCTTGCAGAAGTAACAAACACCCAAAAATCTATTTCACATCTATGAAAAATCCTTAATTTTCATTAATTTTAAATCCACCTTTTTCCTGAACTTGGAATTTCTTGCCCTCATAGTGAAATTATACTTTACATTTCCAGTCTCCTTTGTTTCTAGTCACATTAGTGAATTTTCAGAGCTGATAATGTAACGTTAAACCTATGAAAATGGTTTAAAAAAGCACATAGCTCCACAGTGCCATCACTTCACAGTGTCACAATTCATTTAGTCTTTTTTTTCAGTACCTCATCCGTGAGTGCGTGTGATGACATGAAGTTTCCCGAAGTTGCATTAAAAACAGACGGATGCTCATTTCCAACTTACAGCTCTCTATCAGTAGCCTGGTTAAAACCAGACCATTCTCAGTAGTAACTGAGTTATGGTCTGGCAAAGCTTCATTAATTACTCATTTCCAAAGGGGCGTCACTCAAATGCCTCTGGGCACAAGTGGATAGACCTAAAACCAATCAGAGCGATCGTCATCATGTAAAGCCATTTGCTGCGTCCCAATTCGCCTAATTTACACTACGCCATAAAAGTATGTACTCTTTTTGTGAAGAAAAGGTATTTACTTTTGAATGTGTAGTAAAAAAAGTAGGCAAGCTTTGGGAGATACTACTTCGTCATCTTTATCGGACGGATCTGTCGTGTGCGTCCTGTCACGTAAACTGCCCTGTCAATCATCTTGTCACAGTTAAAATCCTCTATTAAATCTAATTTAATTTCCTACCGTTTCGGAGAGAAATGTAGTAGCACGTTCATCTGCCAGTGGGTCTTTCATGGAGACTGTCCTCATGTGTTTGCAATTTGAATACAATAATGCATTTAAAAGTTGCTGCGCTTCACCAACGGACATCGCTCAAATGCCTCTGGGCACAATTGGATAGACCTAAAACCAATCAGAGCGATCGTCATCGTGTAAAGCCCGCCTCAACGTTTCTGATTGGTGCTGCGATTTCGAGGGATTAGAAATGGGCTTGAACGAGCTCTTTGCCAGACTACTTGCAGAGCATATCTAAATTTGCCGGAAGTTGTCTGGGTTTTCCCAGGCTACCCTATCAGGTGAAGGTCAGAATGTTTTGTTTTTAAAATAATAAGATCACACATTTACCGTATATGGGGAGTATTTTAACTTAAGTGCTGCTAAAACATGCTTGTTTTCTCTTATCTTTAGCATAAAATATAAGGCATATGGCGCCGTATAAGGACAGATTTTTTTCAGATTTGCTAGTGCACGCAAGTTTATTGCAGTTGTTGTGGCAGCTTACATGCGCTCATTATAATTTTTTAGTGATGTTCAAAAAGTTTCTGTTTACCAATGCTGCGTTCCAGTCCAAAATTGTCATGCCCTTCACTCGCTAACTTCCCTCCGTCTCGTTCACTCGGATGTACGTCATTGCTTACGTTGCACGAGTGCCCACTACTGGCGGAAACTGCAATGGGCTGAATTGGAACGTCCTAAGCCCTTGATCACTTGGAATCAGCTATGGAGTTTATTTATTATTAAAAAAAATGTCCCTTTAATAATTTGTTTAATTCAGCATCCAAATGTATATATGTGTGTTTGGGTTGTTTTAAATAAAAAAATATATATAATTACTATATCATAGAGTTGTTTGTTGTGGTGGTGATTAGACGAGATTTGTGGTGACGTCACAATCGTACTGCATTGTGGGACATATAGGTGCCTGAAGTGTACATATGAAGTAGACTCGCTCCCTCGGTCAAAATCGAGGGAACGAGGATCTGTCCATATAAACTTCCCTCGTCAACTTCACGAAGTGGAACGCACTTCAAAATGGCGGCAGGGATTCCCCCGAGGGGAAGTGCTTAAGGAAGTTCGCAAGTACGTGTCTAAAAGTGGACTGGAACACAATGGGTTTTAACAATGGGTTCCTATAGAGACCAGAACAGGACAGCATACAAACGGAAGTAAGAATCCATCATGGCGGCGCTCATCGTTTGCTCAGAAACAAGGCCTTTTTTTTGGCCTCATAATGATGTAGTTATGGTTATACCAACAGAGGCTAACAGCTAAAGCTAACCAGGCAACTTGCCTTGGCAACTAGCTGTTTATATTTTATATATTTTAACTAACGAAGAAGAGTTATATGGTTTTAGCTTTAGTTAATGATAATAACCCTGGGTGATATCGCAAAGTACATCTGCAAAACTCAAATTTACCTCCTCAGGGAAAGCTAGCGGCATCAAAATAGCACTTATGCATGTGAGACGCGGACGACATTTCATAAACCAGACGTCCTGCATTCTCAGCGCAGCAGACAGCAGCTGTGTGTGAGGCAGCGGTTGAGGTCATATGATGACTGAAGTCCCGGGCAGAGATGACTTCATCGGCTGTACCTGAACGGTCCCCGGAGGGCCGGTGTAAAGCGAGGAGAGGCAGTCTGAAGCTGCGTGATCATGTGCTTATTTATAATCCGTTTAGAGAGTTCTGTTGATGGGTAAATCTCACAGAACACGTCGAGAACATGCACGGGTCATATTTCGACGCCTATATTGAAATAAATATGCTTTGCTTAAAGAAAATGAAGCTTGTTTGTGGGACCATTAAGAGGTTTTGGAGCATTTTCATTAATATAATGTGGAAACAAATTATTATTTAAATGATACAAGTTTGAATTCATTATTGTAGTATTTCTTGTACTGCCTTTTATATGCTGAATTAAATATGAACATTATTGTTTTGCAGTAATTTTTTAATGCATCACAGTTTTACATTGCTAAAATAGACTTTCGAGAACATGCACGGGTCATATTTCGCCACACTAAATAAATAGTGTTTGCTTAATGAAAATGAAGCTTGTTTGTAGGACAATTAAGACATTTTCATTAATATAATGTGGAAACAAATAATTCTTAATTATTTAAATGATGCAAGTTTGAATTCATTATTGTAGTATTTATTGTACTGCCTTTTATATATGCTGAATTAAATATGAACATTATTGTTTTGCAGTAATTTTTTAATGCATCACAGTTTTACAGTGCTAAAATAGACTTTGCATTATGATCATGTGCTTATTTATAATCCGTTTAGAGAGTTCTGTTGATGGGTAAATCTCACAGAACACGTCGAGAACATGAACGGGTCATATTTCGCCACACTAAATAAATAGTGTTTGCTTAAAGAAAATGAAGCTTGTTTGCAGGAGCATTAAGAGATTTGTGGATTATTTTCACCCTGACATCGCATTTTCATTAACATAATGTGGAAACAAATGAATGAAATAAAGTTTTAATACATTAGTGTAGTATTTAGTGGATTGCACTTTTTTAAATCATTGTTTTGGAGTCATTTTTAATGGATCAGTTTTAAGGGCATATTTTTTGTCATAATAATATTTCGTGAAAATAATTTTCTTTATGATTTCAATAAATTCTTCCTACTGTAAAAAAAAAATGATAACCTGCAATTGTTAGTTATTTCTACCAGATTTAACCAATAGAATTTAATCTCAATTGTGGGTCGCTTAGGATAAAAGCGTCTGCTAAATGAATAAATGTAAATGTTTTGTTGGTAAATTAATGTATTTAGGTTGATTCAGTGATATTTTTCATTTTTAATGCATCAGAGTTTTATAGTGCTAAAATAGACTTTGCATTATTCAAATTTTTCTTTTGATACAATGAACATAATGCAATGTGTATAAACAGTAACTTGCTATTGGAGTGGCTACAAACTCATTTGGCCTGTGTGTGTGTTTTTGCTCTATTTCAGCTGGAACGCCCAACAAAGAGGAGGAATGGATACTTGAGGAGAGAGAGAGAGAGAGAGAGAGAGAGAGAGAGAGAGAGAGAGAGAGAGAGACTGCTTTTATATTCCCATTCACTGAAGCTTTCAAAAAGAAATATCCATAAATTCATATTTAGATTAGAATGTAATTTATTCCTGTGATGAAAGCTGAATTTTCAGCATCATTACTCCAGTCTTCAGTGTCACATGATCCTTTAGAAATCATGCTAATATTCTGATAAAAAAAAATAATAAAAAAAAGTATTATCAACGTTTAAAACCGCTGTGCTGCTTCATATTTTTGTAGAAACCTTTGATGAATAGAAAGTTCAACAGAACAGCATATATTAAAAATAGAAATATTTGTTAACTTTATAAATCTTTATCTTGTCAATTTTGATCAATTTAATGCATTCTTGATGAACAAAAGTATTCAAATTATTTTATTTTTTTAAAACATACTGATCCCACACTTTTGAACACACACTATATATATTTATTAATACTTTTACATTTCGGGTCAGTAAGATTTTAAAAAAATAATTTACTACTTTTATTCAGCAAGGCCACATTAAATTGTTCAAAATTAACAGTGAAGTCATTTATAAAGTTATAGGTCTATTTCAAATAAATATGATAAATATGAAACAGCTAAACTGTTTTCAACATTGATAATAATACGGACTGTTTCTTGATCAGAAAATCAGCATAATAGAATGATTTCTGAAGGATCATGTGACACACACACACATTAAATCAACAAAAATCTTAAAGCAAAAACAACTTCAAAGGGAATCACCACAAAAATGTAACTAGAGTGCAAATGTGAAAGAGTAGAAAGAGAAAAAGAGAGAAACATTTGTGAAAATCAAACTCCAGCATTGAAATCTGCAGAAGTCATCCAGTGAAAAAGGCTGAGTGTGTGTGTATATGCGTATGTGGCAGGGTTTACTTAGGACAGTCCCGGTTTCACAAGGTGTGTCCCAGGTAAACAGTCAAATGTCCTGACAGTGCACTTAAAAATGTCCTGTTTCAGATACATTATGTGTTACACAGAATAAAAGAAAGTCATCAGGTCTGAAACGAGTAAATGATGACAGCATTTTCATTTTTGTGAGTAAACATAAGTTAGCAGTTTAGAGGCTTCTCTGAATAGTCACATGCCATGGTCTTAAAAAACTATATTTCATAAAACTCTTTTGGAGATATCGTTCTCAGATTTGAAATATAACATGATCAGATTTGTTGCTTTAGATGCATTGGGTTTCTACACTTGCAATAAGGGCATATTTTTTGTCATAATAATATTTCCTGAAAATAATTTTCTAAAAAAAACTTTTTTTCTTTATGATTTCAATAAATTCTTTCTACTGAAAAAAATGATAACCTGCAATTGTTAGCTATTTCTACCAGATTTAACCAATCGAATTGAATCTCAATTGTAGGTCGCTCAGGATAAAAGCGTCTGCTAAATGAATAAATGTAAATGTTTTGTTGGTAAATGAATGTATTTAGGTTGATCCAGTGATATTTTTTATTTAAATAAAACCAGTTAACTTATGCCTGGTTCAGATTACACGATTCTTTTGTCTGTTACGATAGTCACTCTGTCAGATTACACGATTTTGACTCCTAATATCTTGTCGTGTCGTGGACAAGAAACATGTCAGACTACACGTTGCTTTCCGACCAGTCATCAAGTGCCGTCTCACACACATACACACACATTAACTCGCACACATACACACGCACTCACTCACACACACACACACACACACACACACACACACACACACACACACACACACACACACACACACACACACACACACACACACACACTCACTCACTCACTCGCGCACACACACTTTCACTCACTCGCGCACACACACACACACTCGCTCACTCGCTCACTCACTCACTCACTCACTCACTCACTCACTCACTCACTCGCGCACACACACACACACACACACACACACACACACTCTAACTCTTGACGGAACCCGTCAAGGAGGACCGAAAAAAAAAATTAAACATGCTAGTCTTTTTATGGTGATGTCGTGAAGCATTGCAGACGTGACGTCGGTTGTCGCCCACTATGACACACTATACGAGATGAAACGATCGAATCTCGCGTCCCGACGCCCGTTGTCGTTTACGAATCCCCACGACACCCTACGTCAAACGGGTCGTGCCAAAATCAGGCTAAAATCATGTAATCTGAACCAGGCATTAGATGTTATCAATTTTAGGTTGATCACAACACACTGCCAAGGGTCTCATTTCAAATGACAGCATAATCATGCTTCTAGTCCAAAGACTTCTTCGACAGTATCTTTGGGTATGCCATTTTTTGGGTTTGGGTTAAAAACCTACGAGGATATCTGAATATAAAAACACGGTCACCTAAAGCAACGGGACTGAAGCGGGGTGTGTTTAATTCAGTTTGTTTGTGTGTCTACATCATTTGAGCTCAGTTGTTTGTTGGTTACGGCACAGATAAACACTTCAGAGTCCTCTTTCGAGAGCTGCACCGTCATGACCGTATCACAAACACGCAGGAGTCGTGATGTACGGTAAAGTGGCCTCCGACTCGAGCTGGAAAGTAGCAGGTGCTTGATTTGATTCCAGTGTCTGTGCCGTTGATGAGAACATCTGTTTACAGGTACAAAGTCTCGGTGGTTCTCACGTAGGCCTTGCAGAGAGCACAAAGCCAGCTCTATTCCCCGTCCGGTTAACGATTAACCGGTAGGAAACGAGGTACGGTATCGACGTGGGGAACCTAATGTCCTCAAGTTGCTTATTATACAGTGTGTACACATGCATGTACAAACATCTAAACACTCTTAAATGCACAATGACATAAGATATGCTTACAACAAGAGAAAATATCTGACAATGGGGTCAGACGAATAATCATGATTTCCCTTTGAATTAAGTTTGTTATTATGACGCCATCTGGCAGATATTTGCTCTTGTTTCACATCTTTTTTTTTTCTTTTTTTTTTAATACAAGACCTAATAGTCAATATGCGTCTCAAGTACACGTGTCATGATTTGTAATGGAAAAGAAGACCAAAAAAAAAACTGAATGAGAAAATCCTCTTTTGCAGCGTGCACACTTCCACGGACGTTTGCATGCAGTTGCAATAGAAAGTGTGTGTCCTACCTATTCCCCTTGAAGAGCGTGGAGACCGCAGCATTGGGCGGCTGCAAGGGCGAGCGCAATGGGATGAAGGCCGGCCCGACGACGTTCCCACTGCCTCTCGCTCCCCGAAATATGGCCGCTTTCTCCCCGAGGCTGCCAGAGGTGTGTGTCTCATCCAGGGAGTCATTCATAGCACTCATGGAGCCAGGTTACATCCAGCAGCTCATCTGGAGCACAAGACAGGACAGACACCATCAGGATAGGCGTTTGTGTGTGTGTGAAGTCAGCGTGCTCCTGCCGCTGCCACAAAAACACACACGCACATGCACAAACGCATGCACACACACTCAGCCTGTGCTGCCCCTGCATGGCAGGCCGTCCTAGCCTGGGAAGTAGATCCCTCCTTCCAAAACATGATCCGCAATAAAGTTATTTTTAACTCTATGACTCCTGAATGAGCTCGGCTCGCTCTTGTGCACGCACACACACACACACACACACACACACACACAAGCAGGCCTCTCTCTTCTGGATTTCTGTTTTTTCTTTGCAGACCTGCTCGGATAGACAAAAGGTTTCTTGGTTATAGGTATGCGACGAAGCTCTGTAATGAGAGCTGGAGTTCGGCCAGACAGTAAAACCTACTGTTCCTTTGTAATGGACTTCGCTCCGCTCTCTTCTCTTCTGGCCTGAAGCCAACGGGGAGGTTGACCTCTGTGTTTGTGTGTATCACTCACGGACTGGGACTTATAAAGAGACCTGTACTGATAACAAGAGCACTAGATAGCACTTTCACACTTAAGTGTGCACTAAAAACTTTGCTCTTAAAAATAAAGGTTCTTTATTGGCATCTATGGTTCCTTGAAGAACATTTGACATCCATGGTACCTTTTCAATGCATAAAAGTTTCTTTAGATTTTTAAAATGTCCTTCAAACTAAGATTTTTATTTTTTTTATTTTTTAAGAACTGCTGAACGGTTCTTGAGGAACCACATTTTTTCTTCTATGGCATCGCTGCAAAAACCCACTTTCGGGATTTTTTATATTTTTTTTGCCTTTTATTATGATAGCACAGTATGTAGACAGGAAGCAAAGTGGTGGAGAAAAGTGGTCGGGTCGGGAAAAGGTCAGCGAACCGGGACTCGAAATTAATTCGCCGACAAGGAATCTTTATTATAATGTGTTATAATGTGTTTATTATAATGTGCAAACTGCCAAGGGTCTCATTTCAAATAATTAATAAGCATAATTATGCTTCTAGTCCAAGGACTTCTTGAACGGTATCTTTGGGTATGGCATTTTTGGGGTTTGGGTTCAAAAGGTTTAAAAACCTATGAGGATATCTGAATATAATTTCAGATTTTATTTTATTTTTTCAAGATTTTATTATTTTTATTATGATAGCAAAGTATGTAGACAGGAAGCAAAGTGGTGGAGAAAAGTGGTCGGGTCGGGAAAAGGTCAGCGAACCGGGACTCGAATTCGGTTCGCCGACAAGGAATCTTTATTATAATGTGTTGTTTTACACACTGTACTTCACAAATGATGGATCCACTGATACAGATACTGGCATCATTATTGAGTCTGATGATGCGCTTTTGCACTCATTTGTCAGTTGCATAAACGTTGCATCACGAATAAAGAAATTTGTGAAACAATAGAATAGGGTGAAAAGAAAGATGCAACACTGTCTTTCAACTTTTCAGCTTCTTACATAGATACTAAGGGCCAGATTTACTATAAACTTGCACCAGCACAAACCCTCTTTTTTGGCGTTTAAAAATTTACATTTACATTTACATTTATTCATTTAGCTGACGCTTTTATACAAAGCGACTTACAATTGCTATATATGTCAGAGGTCGCACGCCTCTGGAGCAACTAGCAACTGGACCTTTTTCGTAAATCTGACCCTAAATCAGATAATGCACTGCAAAACACTAGTTGGTTTAATGCATTGGTTAGTGCATGTGCTGTGATGATCCTATCCTACTATTTAAACCTCAATTTTCAAGAAAAAGGAGACGGAAGAAACTTCATAAAGCCTTGAGAGGAACCAGATGCAGCCATTCTGCTCTGGTTAGGCTCATGCAACATTAAATATATACAAGTCAAACATGATCTACTTATTATTAAAATAGTATTTTCATACATCCTATAATACTTGACCATACCTAATCCCCCCTCCCCTACTGAAATGACCATGCTAGTTCATGCTGGATTGATATCGGTCAAGCTGTCTTTCTACTGAAGCTGGTTGAGCAACAGTCTTTCTGGTTAAGCTATAAGATACTTAAGTAAGTGTTCAGTTGAACATTCTGTCATCATTTGCTCTCCCTCATGTCTTTCCAAACCAATATGACTTTGCAGAAAACAAAATATTATGCTTTTTAACAACAGACAAGACCGAAGTCATACAGGTTTATATTTATATTTATGCATTTTGGCAGATGCTTTTATCCAAAGTGACTTACATTACATCAGTTCTTGCTTTCGCTAGGAATCGAACCCATGACCTTGGCGTTGCAAGCGCCAACGCTCTACTGTTTGAGCTACAGGAAAATACATATGGTTCACAACCTTTTAAATCAAGTTTAAAGGGGTGATGAACTGAGAAATCAAAATTTCCTTGAGCTTTTGACATATAAGAGATCATCATACTATAATAATATCCTGTAAGTTTCAGAACTGAAAACTACCTTGTTAGTCCAATAAAAGCTTTTATAGACATCAGGCTCAGCAAACGACTAGTTTTTCAAAGTGGGGAACTATGACGTCAAAGAGGATAAAACACCGCCTCCACAAAAGAAGATCAATGCCTACTTCAACACGGCCTGTTTAGCCCCGCCCACCGATTCGCCCAAACATGCTAAATAACATAGTGAAAGTGAAAGTGACACGTGACGGCCAAGTATGGTAACCCATACTTGGAATTTGACCTCTGCATTTAACCCATCCAAGTTAATGCACACACATTAGGAGCAGAGTAGTGAGTAGTTAACACACACACACTGCAAACGTGGATACACACACCCAGAGCAGCGGGCAGCCTTTGTGTGGCGCCCGGGGAGCGATTAGGGGTTAGGTGCCTTGCTCAAGGGCACCTCAGTCATTTCCCACCGGTTCTGGAATCGAACCAGCAACCTTTGGGTTACCAGTTCAACTCCCCAACCACTAGGCCATGACTGCCCCTAGGACGACATGATAATTGCTAAACCGGATCGAGCTACTTCCAAGCAATAAACATGCTGTTTACTAAATATTGTGCAGTGCCTGTTTGTGGAAGAAGACAGTCTGCATAAGCTTCCTTCGGATTCCAGCATGGTTAAACTTTATTAAATCAGTCAATCACAATTTCCCGACACGGATCTGCCAGCAACATGTAAGTAACCATGTGTATTCTAATGCCTGATCTGCGATCAGTGATTTCTGTGTAATTATTCAAGTTCAGATATTTCACTTAAAATCGTTCAATACTGTTTATGCATCAGTGACTAAACGATCAACTTCACATAATTTCTCGTAGAATTATGAAAATAATATTTTTTAAACTGAAAGCGATCAAAGAACGATCCCTTTCCAATCGCCCAAGCTGTCAATCAAACAGCACAGCGCGAGCCGCGAGAGCTTATCTGGACACTTACCAAACTCGTGATGAAATAATGACACTGTTACACTACACAACGAAGCTCTTACTGTGTATTCACATCGTGTTTGCATTGTGATTTGGTGTAAGCATTTGTGAGAGTGCAAAAATTGCGTTGCAATGATAAGATCTTTATTCACGCGATCAACAGACTGTCTGTCATCTGCTCATCAGTGCTCATCATGTTGCAACCTTTCATGTGATGGAATAAATTTAAATATAATGCTTTAAACGATACTTTTCAAGATTTGTTCATCTCGGTAGCTGTAATAGTAAAAACGTAGTAAAAGTTTTCGAGAGAGTTCCACATGTAATACTAGCTATTTCATATGCAAGCATGTCAGCCAATCACAGCAGTGGGCGTTTGCACTGCAGTCTCACAGCAGACACGCCCCTTAAAACAGAGCGTTCAAATCTGAGGCTGAAATCAGGCTTGGAAAAATGGCTTTTATTTATAAATTATGACAATTTTTGATGTAAAAATCATACTAACATTATAAGGGCACCCCAGGCAACATTATAAAATAATAAAACAATCCAGTTCATGACCCCTTTAAATATATGCATTTATTAAACTCATTTAAAGAGATATTTCACCGCTGGAAAGATGAATGTATTTAAAATGGGTCATTTATGTAGTAGAAATGTGAAATTATTTTAGAAGTTGGTGCCTTCTAGACTAAGAAAAGCCAGAAAATTTATTTTTGGCTCATGTGGATGAAAGACAACAACTCCCAGAATGCACTTGCTTCGCTGCCCTACGAGGCCACTCCGAAGCCACGCCCACCGGTTACAGAGGGCAGTATCGGAAGAAATGATACAGCTAGGCTACTAGTCGACTCGAAACTGAAAAGACGGCGTTTTATGGTGAGATCCCCCTATGGGCGGGTTGAAGACATGCGGAACGAGCTCCTCCTACTGGCTGGAGTCTCTCGCCTCTGGACAAAAAAGCCTCAGATGACGATAAATGACGATTTTTGCGTCATCTGAGGTTTTTTTCCAGACACACAATACAGAAATCTCTCGTCTCAGGGGAACATGAGGGAGGGAAGCACGGTCACTCGAAAATACTACCGGGTTTCTACTGATACAAAGCTTAATGCTAATCGGTGAAGTATCCCTTTAACCACTGATTAAAGTTCAACTGTCGCTGTCTCTCACGATGCTGAGAACTCTTAATGAAATGAATGACTTCCTGATTTGTTGCTTTAGATTAAATCCCCTTTACAAATACAACACAACCAGCCCAGACAAGTGAAAGGTAAGAAAGATAAGAGATGTGAAAAGACAGAACCTGCTATCAGATGCGATGATAACATGCGCTGTTGTTTACCTTTCAGATCAAGTATTAATGTGCGGCTCTTCGGTCAAAGTCCCTCCTTGACAGGGATTCACAGCAGGATGAAATAAACACAGAGTTTAGCGCTGTAAACTATTCGGACCAGACATGTTTATAGCACTGCTCTCGGGGAAAGCGTTTTGGAGGACTATTACGTTAAAGTTTTAAACTTCAGTGCTTTTTCCACATTTGCTGTACTGACTTTGTCCACACACACACACACACACACACACACACAAGTGCCAAACTGCTCTGAGGTGATTATCCATCATTATTATGACATATACTTCACAAACACTGGCATGGCATCATTATTGTGTCTGATACTGCACTCACTGTACTCGTCCGTCTGTTACATAAACATTGCATCACAAAATAAAGAGAAGAAATATGTTCTAATATTTGTAAAACTAATTGGAATACTGAGAAAAGATTCAAGATAATTTTTTTAACTTTTCAACTTTTAACTGGATCCTACGTTAGGCAATGCACTGCAAAACACTAGTTGGTTTAATGCATTGATTATTGCATGTGCTCTGACACAATCAGCTATGATGCACATATCTTAAAAACTCAAATTGGCTTTTTTGAATAGACATAGCAGAGAGAGCTTGGGAAATAGTTGAGCTATGGTGGTCATATGGTGATGCAGGTTTAAATCTGGCTTGCGACCATTTCTTGTCATCTCTTCCTCCATCATCATCATCATCATCATCTATCTAAACACAAGACAAAAAGGCCATAGAAGAATTAAAGGGATAGTTCACTAAAAAATGAAAATTGTGTCATCACTTACTCAACCTTGTGTTGTTCTAAACCTGTATGGGTTTCTCTGTTCTGTTGAACACAAAAGAAGATATTTTGAAGAATGTCGGTAACCAAACAGTTGATTGACCCCACTGACTTCCATAGTATTTTTTTTCCCCACTATGGAAGTCAATGGGGTCCATCAACTGTTTGGTTACCGACATTCTTCAAAATATCTTCTTTTGTGTTCAACAGAACAGAGAAACCCATACAGGTTTAGAACAACACAAGGTTGAGTAAGTGATGACACAATTTTCATTTTTTAGTGAACTATCCCTTTAAAAGACGAATCTGAAGAACAACATGCAACCAAAACTGAAGTTAAAATAGTAAGGACTGGGTCTCAATGATCCAACACAAGCTACTGCCGTCTCATAGAACTGATCAGTCAAACCTGACATGATAAATCATCCTTTTTTCCTTGTTAGGACTCGAATAAAAAATGGCCGGTCTTCTCAAATAATCATGGTACTGTATCAAAGATTAGAGACATTTTGAATTAAATGGATTTCAAGAGTAAATCAGTAAATCATCATATTAGAATGATTTCTGAAGGATCATGTGACACTGAAGACTGGAGTAATGATGCTGAAAATTCAGCTTTGCATCACAGGAATAAATTACATTTTAGAAAACAGTTATTTACATTTTTTTATAATATTTCACAATATCAAAAAAATCTTCCTGACCTCAAACTTATGTTAGTGTGTGTATGTATGCATTTACACGAGCTTCATCACTGAAAGTTCTACCGGGTCTAAGACAAGGACACCCGAGGAACGGGAAGCATGGCGGTCCCAAAATAGGTGCAGGGCTAAAACACATTCTTCTGTTATCAGTCAATGCAAACGCTCTTAATTACATTAGCGGGACGTGAGAGGCACAGCTATTTCAGTTCAGCCCGACGGCCCCACACACGACAACAACCACCACAGGACAATACACACACACACAGAGGGGTCTCAGCTACAGCAACGGGGTTCAGAAAGCTGATGATCGATGAAAGACGAGGAGAGAGCAACAGCGACATGCTGAATGAAGCGTGTGCTAATAGATAACCATATAAGTGCATCCGCACGGATCATCTTCCCTTTCCATATCTCAGCGGCAGTGAAAACAAATCTCTCCGCAGCGCTCACCGCCAATCTTCACTGTCAGTTTTGTTCTTGCTGAGCAAAATCTACTTTGATGTATCGACTGGTGAAATTCTGTAAACAATTTTTGATTGTTAAATGCACGTAAACCATGCATTGCATAAAAGTAGCCCAACAATGGCCAATCAAAAATAGCCCAATGACCATATCCCAGTTATCAAAATATGCAATTCTCATACCTAAAATACATATTTTATATTTACTTGATAAATCGAAAACCACTATATGATAGTGATCATAAACAGCTCCACGCAGAGCCGATCAGCCCTATACGCACACTACGCAAGTTGCATAGGGCACCGCAAATGACTCAAGGCCCCGCCTCCCTCTCATGTCAAAGCGCGTCAATCAAAGTTTACAACATCGATGAAAAAATTAAGCGAAAATATCCTTTTGGTCATGAAAAGAGAGAAAAAAAATACAATGAGAGTGGATTGCGGGAACAACAATCAGGCAGACTTGTGTTCTCTCCTCTCCAAGATTGATGTCAGCAAAGAACAGTATACTCTCAGAAAAAAAGGTACAAAAGCTGTCACTGTGGCGGTACCTTTTCAAAAGGTACACTTTTGTACCTAAAGAGTACATATTAGTCCCTCAAAGGTACATATATGTGCCTTTGAGGTACATATATGTACCTTTGAGGGACTAATATGTACTCTTTAGGTACAAAAGTGTACCTTTTGAAAAGGTACCACCACAGTGACAGCTTTTGTACCTTTTTTTCTGAGAGTGAAAGTTGATGTGCATCTCTCTCTAGTCTATCTGTCTGTCTAAACTAGCAGCAGTGCATCTTTTGGTCTTTCTGTGTGTTGCTTGCTAATTCTGTTGCTTGCCACTTCCAGGGCTGTGTTCTGTGACTTTGTGCCTGACAAAAAAAAAGTGAGAGTGAAATACAACTATTTATTACGTTTGCTAAACGACAGAGCAATGGTGTTTGTTTATAAACTGCAGCTCGGAAACGATAACCGTGTTGCGCGTTAACATGCGTTCATATGCACGTGCATGAAATGAAACGCGCCCTTTCCAGCAAAACATCTGTGGGAACCTGAGGCCTCATTTATAAACGTTGCGTACGCACAAAAGAAGGCGTACGCTGCTCTCTACGCAATAATTGGTATTTATAAAAAGCAAACTTGACGGGAAAATGTGCGGTCCTTCACGCAAACTCTGACCCAGGCGTACGCACAAAAACGGGTGAAATGAGAAATGGCGACACCGTCGGCAGAGGGAAGAAACACCTGTGTAGACCGTTGTGTAAAAGAAATGGCAATACTGCCTCTCATAAATAACATGAAGACTTCACAAAGCAAGTCTTACAATGAACAGCCTATACGAACACCCGTTTGATCGATCTGCAGTGTAAAACAAACAAAATCAAACGAAGATTACAACAGAAATGCAAATTAACACATATTTGCAAAAAGAAAAGTGAAATATGTTCTGCCATAATATTGGCATGTTATGCAATTCATCCTCATAACACATCTGTAGCTTGTCAGATGCAATCAAATGGATGGTAATAAAATGCCATGATGCCATCACAATGCGTAATGACGCACAATGGCTGATCTTGCGCTCTTAGAAGATGTGGCAAATGGAAGGATTCGGAGTGAATGCATCTTCAGACAGCAAGAAGTAATGCCCACACTGTGCCCTCATAACAACATTTTACTCCTCTTTTCCACCTCGCCAACGATAATTTCTACTTCACATTGAGTGAAGTTACGTTTCTTGGTTTTTCTCTCTGTGTTTGCCATGATTTCGCAATCGATGAATATTAACTCGGACTATTTATGGGCAACTATGGGCGTGACATGAAGCCGCAAAAGCTGCGCTACATTTAGAATTGATTGTGATTTATTAAGGGAAAACTGCGTAGGATGTGCGTGTGCACGGTTTTATAAATCCGAATATTTCTGTGCGTACGCACGTCCTATGTTTCATCCATACGCCACTTCTGACGCAAATCCTACGCAAAGTTTTATAAATGAGGCCCCAGTACAATATGGACGTGATGACACTCCTCATTATAGGCGCATACACTTTTAAAACAAGACAATGATTATCTAGTCTCCAAGTCAGTTTAGTTACAACTCTGCAATAAAGCAAGATGGAGAGCAATGTATTGACATTGACTATTGATTTATAGGCTATATTGCATTTAAAATGTTGATTGGCTGGATATACTGGTCAATATGGATGCACATCCCTCAGTAAATAATAACCATCAAGTATCAAGCATTGCTTTTATCATTTAAAACACAGTGACAAGCCATTTCAGCTTTTATTCATTCACAGGATGCATTTTTGATATCAATAATGAAATTTGTACTATTTAAAATGTGAATTCTTGATATTAAGAATGTACTTTTTCTAGTAACAATGTCTATTTCTGATATCAGGAATTACACTTTCATTAGTACTAGTTTAAGGAGGGAGGATTGTAGTGGGAGGTCAGGAACGGCTCCCTACCAGTGTCCCTCCTTCACAAAACTTGAAAATTCTGTCATTAGTTACTCACCCTCATGTCGCTCCAAACCCGTAAGACTTTTGTTCATCTTCAAAACACAAATGAAGATCTTTTTGATGAAATCTGAGAAATGTCTGCCCCTCCATTGACAGCTATGCAACTGAAACTTTGACGCTTCAAAAAGTTCATAAACAGATCCTAAAATGAATATGAATTGAGTTGTTTAACCTATGTGAGTGCTTTGTTTGTGCACAAAAAAAAAATATTTACCACTTTATTTACAAAATATCAATCTCCAACGCACGTTTTTGAGAGCATGAATGTGCTTTGAAGATTAATATTTTGTAAATAAAGTAATAAATTATGTTTATCTTCATTTGTGTTCTGAAAATTAACAAAATTCTTACAGGTTTGGAGCAACATGAGGGTGAGTAATTCATGACAGAATAAAAAAATTTGGGTGAACTAACCCTTTAACATCTAGCACAGTTTTATCATAGGTAGAAAACAAAATATTTCAATAAAACCGGCTTGGTGGTTGAAACAGTCCACAATGATTTAAATCTCTAAAACACCAAACCATCAGTTAAAAAAAAATAATCGAGCAAAAATGATGAAGATTAAGTGAAGTTGAGCAAAGTTTCTGTAGCATTTCTGCGCAGATACTGATATTTTATGGAATGCATTGGAATTATTGGTTTTAAATGTGGTTTAAGTGTCTAAAATATAGCACATAATCAAGCTATTAGTGCCAGAAGAATGATAATATTGATAAGAAATCTGGAGGCTGTGCATTAGCATTATTTTGCTTTTCTTTTTTTTTTTTTTTCATGAACTGATCAAATGTATATACCTTCAATGAAATTCATTTTCCTTTATTTAACCAGGTTAATACCTCATTGAGAAAAAAAATATATATATATATTTTACAAGAGTGACCTGGCCAAGAACGCAGCGACAAGTAACATAAAAGCCAGATAAAAGCATCTGCCAAAAGCACAAAAGTAAATAATTTTTTAGCTGATGCAAGTCAAACATTGCCATAAATGTTTGAAATGATCAGCATGGTTTCAGACTCTCTGTCAGTTCTCCTCCTGAGGGTTTACTTCAGTGTCCTGTAATGATCAATGCTGTCAGGAGTAGATCAGCTTCTGTCATCAGCTCTATGAGCAGGACATCTGCGGATCACAAGGCCACTGCTAACTCAAACAACCTGTCTTCACATAAACCTCTATATATGTCAGGTTACATATTAACATTCAAACAGGCACGCTGATTTCTCCATTGAAATTTAACTTCGGATTCAACCTTGATTTCTGGAAAGGGAACGCTTGAGCGGTCAGACGGTTACATTTGTCAGAATTATAAAAATATATTAAAAAGTTTATAAATGTTACATGTTATCTGTGTTTCCCCCCCCTTCATTGTGTTTTTGGTTCAGTCCTGTGTCCTAGTGTTCCATGATTGCTCTAATTAGTCATGTCTATCACCTGTGCATTGTCAATCACCTCATTAGTTAGTCATAGTCCCTGTGTATTCTATTTATACCTTGTGTTCTCCTTCAGTCTCGTCAATGTAAGCATGAGTGTTTCCCCTGAGAGTTTGGTTATTAAAGCCCTATTCAGACGGGACTAGTTTATAGGGCTGGGTAAAAAAAAATTCTCGATTTTAATCGATTCTCATTTTTACGAACCGATATTGATTCTTTAATCCCAAGAATCGATTAGTCATCCTGTTTTCAGTTGATGAATGAATGTAACATTGTAGCGCACATCCCATCCAATAAATTGCAATGATCTTTGTGCTTTGTTACTATTGATATGAAACAAAGTCTCAGATTTCAAATTGCGTCCATTTTCTTACGAAATTCAAAAACATAAATACCGTTTCGGCGCTGTGGCGTGAGATCGCTCTGGCTCAGCTCTAGAGAAGCACATGATCTTCTCTTCCGCCTTAATAATACCAGTTACTACGCGAAATAAACATGAATGAGCATCTGAAAGTATGTTAAAAGGTAGAGTACAACTTATCGAAATCCGTATCATGTGACATGAAATCGCTCAATCAGTGTTTCAACCGTGGAAAGACGCCAGTAAATCAGCTTGTATACAATGTCATGTAACGTCACATTTACCTCAGAACAACCATATCCAGTGACCATAAACTCGTTAGTCAGCTAGAAAAATGTACTCTAGACAGGAGCATTTTGCTAAATATATGCACCATATTGCATATTCATTATAATTTTTAATGTTCTTAAATTTTTAATGCATGTTTGACAGCCACCATATAAATGTTTATATTTCATATAACTTTATTAAGTGTTTGTATACAAATCAGTTAATTTTTACCTTCAATATTATAGTAGGCTAATGAAGCCTATAGGCTACAACTTACTCCCTTAGTTTACAGCATTAGTTAAGAGATTTGTTTTTCTTGAGAAAATTTGCCATGTATTGTACCTGATATCCGAAATCGAATCAAATTGCAAGCTTGTGAATCGAAATCGAATCGAACTGTGAAATTTGTGTCAATACCCAGGTGTCATAACTCAAGTGTTTTCCACACACCATTCAGATCAGAAAGCACATGTTAGAGGCACGAAACATCTTTTAGCGTTAGATAAGTGCCTATCACCAACACAATCCAATCTGAAGTTAATTAATACATTGTTCGACTGGACATAACTGTTTTATATATGTATAAATAAAATATAGGTTATGTGTTTGTGCACGTGATATCAGGAAGCAACGTAATACACACATGATGACAGGAGGGTGACGGCGATGCGCAAATCGAGTTACTCTCCCACTTCTGCTAATGTTACTGAGATATCTTATCCCGTGCGAATTGGCCATTAATATTACAGACGTCCTGTGGTAAAATAACTTTACTCCATCTACCCTTGTAAAGTTAATCCCGTCCGAATACGTATTCCTCGTCTCCATGAGCTTTGTCCTACACGTAACGTGACAATAAAAAGTTGCAAAATTCTTTTCACTTTTTCATTCAGTGGCTTTCATTCAAACAAGCTTCCACACTGAAGACTGGAGTAATGATGCTGAAGACTGGAGTAATGATGCTGAAAATTCAGCTTCGCATCACAGGAATAAAATACAGTTTAAAATGTTTGAAATTGTGATAATATTTCACAATTTTACTGAATGTGAGCAAATAAGTGCAGACATTAAAGCATTATAAAAAACTTTTGAACTGTATTGGATTATTCTAGTATACATTTCTCATCCAATTCTCCCATTCTGATGCATGTAATGCACATTTATTTAATAGTTTTATAGTTTTACTGTATGTCAACGATTGTCTCATTTGCCTCTATTTTTATTTGTTACAAGGAATTGTCAGGACAAAGTTGATCCTTAAAGGGCACCTATTATGCCCCTTTTCACAAGATGTAAAATAAGTCTCTGATGTCCCCAGAGTGTGTATGTGAAGTTTTAGGTCAAAATACCCAACAGATCATTTTTTACAGCATGTTTAAATTGTCATTTTTGGGGGCTCAGAAAAACGCACCGTTTTAGTGTGTATCCCTTTAAATGCAAATGAGCTGCTGCTGCCGCCCAAAGGGCGGAGCCTTAAGAGCTCGCGCTCAGAGCCAGGACAGTCTCATCTGATAATATAAAAACATAAACTCTCAGTTGCGGTGTTCATTTCGACCCGGAGTCGGACAATAATGCCCACAGAGCCAGAGAATATATGCTGTATGGAGATAGAACAGGTATAGTTTAGTTTAATTATGGACGGTTATAACTAATTTGTCATCTGCTTTTATCCACTATTAATACAAGCCTGCTGTAGCAAACCCAGTCCGAATGATGACCAAAATATACTGATGAGTTCAGTGAAGTTTATTGTACATCACACAAAGATGAGCGTTAGTTTTACTCCAGAAAATCACTGTAAGAGCTAATAAACACAGTGCGCATTAAAGTCTTATCCATAAACTCTCTCTCTCTCCCTTTCATTATCATCAACATACACAGCGAAGTACACAAAACACTCGTTACAACCAACCAACAGTAAACAAATATATACACACCTTCTCAGAGGGTGCTAAATAAACTGGTAAACTTTATATCCGTACAACGACTCGATGAGCTGTCATAAAGTGCGCGCTCCCACTTTCATTTCTGCCGTGGCCAGTCGCTCCGGAGACTGTAAGCTGGATCACGAACAGTTGGTATTGATCCATCCTCTAGTAACAAGAGTAAATGAAGACTGCTATATTCATTCTTACATCCAACAACAACACACCTCAAACGCTTAGGAGACATTCTTGTCTACAGTTGCTCCAGCGTCAAAACAATGGCGGACTGTGTCCAGCTCACTCAGGGCGGGTCTATGCTCAAACTGCAGTGTCAATCAACAGTCGTGGGCGGGGCCTGTGCAAAGTGATGTCACATTGCCCCGAATCTGAGAACAGCTCGTTCTGAGACAGTGCTTATGATTTATGGGGATTTTAAAAAAGCACTGTGTGGATTTTTAGCATTATAGGGTGGTTGTGTACACACACTGCCAACACACATTTATGTTCAAACACCATGTAAAAGTGAATTTTGCATAATAGGTGCCCTTTAAATGAAAATTAACTGAGACTGACATGTCCTATGAAGAACGTAGCGCGTGAGTCTGGGCTGCAGCAGAAATATGACCTGTAGTTAGTTAGCATCACTAGTGTCATCTGCAGGAATTATCAGATTAACCAGCATTCATGCATCTGTGCTGGAAACTGTTATTCTTAGACCGTCACGTACAAGAGCATAATTGTACATTAGAGACACGGTGCAGACTTTAGTCAATTGACCTTGAAAATACCACTAGCTGAAGTCCATTCGGTACAAATCCCATAGACATACATTAAAAGAGGGATATGAGAATGGTGTGTTTTAGACATCTAGTTCACTGGAATCAGAATCACACCATGTTTGTTCGTTTGGCCAGAGGAGAACCGGTCGCCTGACTGAGCCTGTTTTTCCCCAAGGGTTCGCCAGATATTAAAGGGGTGGTATAATGCCCCTTTTTACAATATGTAAAATAAGTGTCTGTTGTCCCCAGAGTGTGTATGTGAAGTTTTAGCTCAAAATACCCCACAGAATGTTTTCTACAGCATGCAAGTTGTCCCTTTTTGAGGGTCAGTAAAAACGCGTCGTTTCGTGTGTGTCCCTTTAAATGCAAATGAGCTGCTGCTCCCGGGCACAGAGGGCGGAGCTTCAAGAACCTCACGCAGACAAGCACTAAAATGTCAGAAACTGTTCTGCCTTTTATGTTTAAACTGGAGTCGGAGAATGATGGAGAGACTCAAGAAGAAGTGACAACATTAAGAATGCAACAAGATGTTTCTGAATAGTTAGTTGATGAATTTATGTTGCTGATGTGGAGTTAACTATCTTCAAGTCTTTGATTAGCATATTCTGTCATGGTAATCTATAAATCGCTCGTGTGGGAACTGTTGTAAGATTCCTTCAGAGTGACATGCTATTTGATTTGTTTTACGTACTATATTGCATATGAAAAGACGGATGCGACAGCAAGCAAATATCTCCCTTTGCTTTGAACTTTGAGCGTTGTAACTTTGCAGATGTTGTTTATGCTCAAACAGCAACATTACACACTAACTAAAGTTAGAAAAGTGAAATCATAATCAACCACCCCTTTAAGATATTATAAATATTATCATCATGATTTTCTGTAAAGCTGCTTTGAAGCAATGCATATTGTGAAACGTATTAATGGTATATATTATACAATATAAGTATCACTGCATTTTATTAAGAATATTGAAATAGTGACTGTGTAAACATGATTTCAGTTAAAAGTAAATGTTCATAAATATAGGCAATTAAAATAAAGTAGATGATCTTATTTATGTCTGTTGTCTGTTTAGATAATGTCAAATAAAACAGTCAGAAAATTAGCTGTCTTATTTTCAATATTAATCTGTAAATGTATTTAATTTATTTATATAATTTATGCATTAATTTTATATTTATGGCTGGCTGCAAAGGATGTTTTGACATATGAAGGGGGTCCAATCCTTAAAAAAAAAAAAATAAAATAAAAAAAGATCTCATACTGTTGTTGAATGCCCTGGGACAAAAACAGGTTTCTGGAATGCTGCTGTTCTGTCCCAGTCTAATAACTGCCACTGTAAATCACTGACACGTTCGTTAAAGAACCGTCCCAACATGCATACTTCACATGTTTCACTTCATCTTTAATTGCAGTTCTTTGTTCTTCCAGTTTTGCTTTGCAGAATCCGCAAAAGCAGTGAAAACTTGTGGACTAAAAGATCATAAATATGCTGTAAAATGTGCATTATATTGTGGGATATTAGGGGTCTGAACCTACACTGGTCTCACGGTTCGGTTCGATTATGATAATTGTGTCATCGATTCAGTTCAATTCGATATCACGATGCACTGCGTCCTCAATTTTCAATTTTACTTCACATATATACAGTTTTGTCAATAAATAAATAAGTAAATGCTAAAATGAGACAGTAGCTCTGCCAGGTGTTAAAGCAACACTAAAGAACTTTTTTTACCTTAAAATAATGTTTCCAAAATTGTATCAGTGGTTCATCAACTCATAACAGGGTGAACGGCACTTCTGCATTCGCTTTGCGGCCCTATATCTGCTATAACCACACTATGAAAGTTTGCCAGATCGGGTTGGTTTCTGTAGTTCGAATGAGACATAAGAAACTACAAATTTGACTTGCTTTACGGCAAGCGTTACAACAGTCATTATTTTGTTTTTCTTTGTTTCTGATGTCGCAATACATCATACTTTCGTAAAATCATGCAACATATTCTACCTTGTCTGTGAACATCGTTCATTCTAAAGCCAGTGCTGGATAAACAGCGAGCGTGCGTGTGACGGTAGGCTAAATTATTTACCACAACGGTAATGGACAATTCCGCTTCCAACCTGTAGAGGGGACCGAAGAGGAGAAGTTATTTAGTGTTGCTTTAACAGCTCGGGGTGAAAACGGCTGACGTGGTTTCTCAAGTTACTGGTATTACCCCCTGCATGTTTCATTTGTGCGTGACATGATTTACACACAGCGTGTGTCTTCTCCGGGTCGTGCTTACCAGGTTGTTCATAAAAGCCGAAATGTGCCCATGATGTAGGCTTTTTAAGTAGTTGGAGCATTTTTTATTACTCACACTCGCGTCTCACCTCCCTCTGCCACTGTATGCTACCGCGACAAAGTACGTACACGACAAATGACGTCAGAAAAGCGTCAGTACATTATAATCGGTTATGGTCTATTACTGAACCGATACCGAATCGTCCTCGTCTCATCGTAGAAACGATTAATTTCAACACCCCTATGGGATATAGCTAAAACAACATTACATACATTACAACATTTTTACTGTAGTTCTATTTAATGTGCGGAATTTCATTCTGTTTTTACACTGTGTAGTATTTTATTAGCTAAAATCAATGTCTTTATTCATACATATGTCCTCATTGGTGTAAAATTACCTCTGCCAATGATCTGACTTATCCTCGTAAGCGAAGAATTTCTTATCTTTATTTACATTGGACGGGTAAGTCCAAGGAGGCTTCCATGTCGTTCCACCATTTTGAAAAACTATAATAGCAGAGAGGGACAAAAAGCACTAGCCTACCTCAACGCATTTCCACAACGTGTTTTCGTTCAGAGCCAGTGTCACATGACTGAAACCGGCTGAAACGGACACGGAGATCAGTGAGAGGCGCTTGTCACTGCCCCGGCAAATTTGAAAGGCTGCAATGCACGGTACTTCATAATGCAGGATCATACTTATGCCGAGCCACAGGAGAAGGAATCCTCATCGCCAAAAATGTAATTTAAAAGGAAACGTGACCGGCGAATAAAAAAAAACGAGGGTAAATGTCAGGATAGCTTTTCCCAGGTGAAAAGAGCTAATGAAGGAGACAGACTTCGAAAGGGACGCTGAAGTCAATGATACGGTCTAAATTACAAGCTTTTTTTCTTTGCTTGGTTGTGTAAATTCATTAAATAGGCAGCATAACAGTAGAACTTGTATAGTTAAACTTGATGAAGTGCTATTGGAAGACATGTTGTCATAGCTTCTTGGTACATAACGGCTACCCTAGTTGCAACACGCATTTGAAAAAGCGAGGCGCTAGAGAGCACTATTCGTTTGAATGCAAAATACAATTTCACTACCCTGGTAATCCAGGGTTCTCGCGAGAGCACAAATTGAATTGCTCAGCGAGTTACTCTGGCATCGAGTAATGATGCTCATTAACTATGCCCTTGTATCCGAGCTGCACCAATCACATCGGGTTATCTGATATAGGCGGGCCAGAGGCGAGATGACGACAGCGCTGTGATGTCGAAGTCATTAGTAAACATTGCAAGATGGCTATGGATGAACACCAGTTGTTTGAAACGGCTTTGGCCGCTACAATGAACGAGTTAGACTTGGCTTTTTATCTACAAGAGGAACAGAAGACGGCGCTCGAATCCTTCCTGTGCAAGCAGAAAGTTTTCGCTTTTTTGCCGACCGGATACGGCAAGAGTCTAATCTACCAGTTAGCTCTGCTGGTAGCTAAGCGTATGGGGCTTGTTGTGATTGGTCGTAGTGTTATCCAATTGCGTGCAGTGAGATTTTCAAATGCATGCTTGGTGCCGCCCAATGTTCATTAGTCGATGCCAGACCCTTAATCTTTCAGATTTGGGTCTGGATTTCCAGGCTACAATTTCACCGCAAGATGGGAGAAATTCCTACACAGTGTACCTTTAAAGGGATAGTTCACTTTGAAATTAAATTTTGGTATGTTTTAGCTTACCTCAAGGGCATCCAAGATGTAGGTGTCTTTTTTTCCGCAGTAGTTTCAATTTTGATATTTTTAGGTCAAACCGTTCTTGTCTGTCAGTCATATAATGCAGGTCGATGGTCACTTGTCTCAAACAGCATGCACAGAGTCCAAATTAAAACAATTCCCCGTCGTCCAAATTAAACAATTCCCCATCGTAAGTACACATTGATGGCCTAAGACACGAAACGAGCGGTTTGTGTGAGAAAACGAACAGTTTTTATATCGTTTTTACCTCTTGAACTCAGCCACGTCCAAGTGATCTGAGAGCGCGGGCGGGTATAGATATATACAATAGATGTCGCCTTGGCTACGGTTTCGCAGTAGCCAAGGCGACATCTAGTGTATATATCTATACCCGCCCGCGCTCTCAGATCACTTGGACGTGGCTGAGTTCAAGAGGTAAAAACGATATAAAAACTGCATTATATGACTGACAGACAAGAACGGTTTGACCTAAAAATATCAAAATTGAAACTACTGCGGAAAAAAAGACACCTACATCTTGGATGCCCTTGAGGTAAGCTAAAACATACCAAAATTTAATTTCAAAGTGAACTATCCCTTTAAGACAATAAGATGGGATTTTAGAGATAATATAAAAGATTTTAAAGCCAACATGAAACTACAGTATATTTAATGCACCTTCTTGCTCTTATTGTGCTCAAACATCCACTTTTCATGATCCAATCGATTCCTGATGGATAAACTGAACGTCCAGCCTGCGTTTTATCACCGCTTCACTCAGCAATACATGAGATTACAGCAGCAAAATATGGAAAAAGCTTATGGAAGGATAAATATGAAAGCCGTCTAAATACTGTTTCCTTTTGTCTGAATTCCATGCTAATCTTTTTAATGGCAGAATGATAAGACAGTCTGCTTAATAAAGCCGGTTACATAACCCTCAACAACTCAACAAGTCATATCATTCAATCATGCACTCTTTTATCAGGAGATAAACGGAAAGTCTTTGAATACTAAGAATGCAACAATCTCAAAAATGGACCTATGAAATATTGATAGGTAGACTTCAGATTGCTGCTCCGACAGAAGTCGCTCTAAAGTCTCGCTTTCAGGGAAAAGATCTCTTTATTTTCTCGTAGACAGCCATGAAATTCAACAAAGAGCAAATTGAGACTCTAAAGATTTCAGAAGAAAAATAAAACTCTTGTACATCTCCTGTGCTTTAAAAGAGAGCAATAGAGGGCAACAGTCGAGTTCTGGAAGTATAAACTCCATTCAGTTTGTCCATAGGGAAATTGATATTGAACGATAACTTATAAACCTATAAGGACAGCCCTACTGTGAGCTACGAGGGTGTTAATACATGGTTTTGCTTCTGTTGAAGCGTCAGCCTACATTATTTCATTTTTTTATTTTTTATTATCGTGCTTAAAGGGATATCTCATGGCTGTAAAGATGAATGTGTATTTAAATTGGGTCATTTATGTAGTAGAAATTTTAGAAGTTGGTGCCTTCTAGACTGAGAAAAGCCAGAAAATGTATTTTTGGCTCATGTGAATGAAAGACAACAACTCCCAGAATGCACTTGCTTCGTTGCCCTACGAGGACACTCCCAAGCCACGCCTCCCGGTTACAGAGGGCAGTATCGGGAGAAATGATACAGCTAGGCTACTAGTCGACTCGAAACTGAAAAGACCGCGTTTTATTGTGAGATCCCCCTATGGGCGGGTTGAAGACATGCGGAACGAGCTCCTCCTACTGGCTGGAGTCTCTCGCCTCTGGACAAAAGAGCCTCTGATGACGATAAATGACGATTTTTGCGTCATCTGAGTTTTTTTTCCAGACACACAATACAGAAATCTCTCGTCTCAGGGAGACATGAGGGAGGGAAGCACGGTCACTCGAAAATACTACCGGGTTTCTACTGATACAAAGCTTAATGCTAATCTACTGATGAAAAACTACATTTCCCATAATGCTTTTCCACCAGAGAGTCGAAAAAAGCAACACGCTCCAAAAGAGCTCTTTTCTCACTCCCATGAAGCACTGCGAATGTCTCTCAAATCTCAATCAAAATACTGAAATGTTTTTTTTATTTGATTATGCTGTTCAAAATTCTTCATGGGTTTGTAGTTCTTTCTATCACTTATACTTTTATGTTATGATTCACCTTGTATCTGGTTGGTTTGGTTCATGGCTTATAATGCTTTAACAAATTTTTAATCCCAATGGGAGAAAGGAATGGAAAATAATATACTTCTGAAACCAACGCAGTTAAAAAGTACTTCATATGATTTTCCTCTAGACTTTGCATAGCCTATTATTGGATCCATACATCTATAATTGTGGAGAATATGAGTAAATTAAATAATATAAAATGATGTACAATAAGGGCAGCATTGAAATAGGCTGTTACAATACATTATTCTTTCACACATAATTATTTTACAAAATCACACCTAAATGAGTGAATAAATCACACCTAAATGAGTTTAATAATCCACAAAATAATCCACAAAATCCACAAAAAATTTAGCTAATAAATCCACAAAATCCAGTTTCTGTCTTGAGCAATTCCAACTGTGCTTTACAAAGGCACACTGATAACACGAAACCAACTTAAGAGAGAAATCCTGTAGAATGTGTTTACTTTGCATTGGAATACGCTTCTTTCATTACGTCAGATCAGTTTATTGGTCTCGTTTCAAGTTCGGGTCATTCCTGTTATGCAGCAACGCTCTAACTTAAACAAAAAAGCTTTAGTCGTTGTAAGTAGGCTATTCATTAATGTATTCCATAAAATATACATCAGATTCATAAGTATGATCTGCATGGTGAGACACTTCAGCTTAATAATTATATATGACTTGATTGTTTACATAACGCCCAAAAAAATAAAAATAAATAAATAACAGGATGGAAATAAAGAGATCAAGTTAGAGCTTAAAATCTTCTTTTTTTTTTTTTTTTTTTAAATGGATCCAATCCTACCAACCCAAAAGAATACATCACATCCATTAATAATACTCACTAATGTTTGCGCTGACGTTTTCCCTCCAAAATGATGTCACTTCCTGGAGGATGATGGCATTAAGGAAGTGGCTTTTGTTAGTTAAAAGGATTTGGATGGAAAGTAATATTGAGGGCACAGAAATATTCGTAAAATTATTACGGATTAAAACGATATCAAGAACATGTTTTGTTTGAAACATTTTGATGTGAGAAAAGAAAACATGGAATATTTCTTAGTCAACATGAATAAACAAACAACGAGCAATACTTTTGTTACAGTATTTATTGATCTTTGTTAATGATAGTTAATAAAAATCCAGCATTGTTTGTTCATGTTAGTTCTCAGTGCATTAACTAATGTTAACAAATACAACCTTTGATGTTAATAATGTATTAGTAAATGTTGAAATTAATATTATTAAAGGGGTGGTTGATTATGATTTCACTTTTCTAACTTTAGTTAGTGTGTAATGTTGCTGTTTGATCATAAACAACATCTGCAAAGTTACAACGCTCAAAGTTCAAAGCAAAGTGAGATTTTTTCTTTTAAAGAAATTGCTTTTTAAGGACTACAACAAACGGCTGGTAGAGACTACACCACATTCCTCCCGGGTTAGTGACATCACCAACCCTAGAATTTACATACCCCCCCCCCCCCCCCCCCTGAACACGATTTATAGATTATCAAGACAGAATATGCTAATCAATGACTAGAAGATAACTACACATAAGCTACATAAACTCATCAACTAACCATTCAGAAATGTCCTGTTGCTTCTACATGTTGTCACTTCTTCTTGAGTCTCTCCATCATTGACATTTTCAGTGCATGTGTGTGTGAGGTAAAAGGACACAACTGTTGTAGCTCCGCCCCCTGTGCCGGGAGCAGCAGCTCATTTGCATTTAAAGGAACAGACACAAAAACTGTGCGTTTTTGCTCACCCTCAAAAAGAAACAATTTTAACATGCTATATAAAAATATCTGTGGGGTATTTTGAGCTAAAACTTCACACACACACTCTGGGGACATCAGAGACTTATTTTACATCTTGTGAAAAGGGCATTATACCACCCCTTTAACTAAGATTAACAAATGCTGTAGAAGTATTGTTCATTCTTAGTTCATGTTAACTAAACTAGTAATTAAACCTTATTGTAAAGTATGAATTCTTCTCATGAAAACTCACTCAACTGTGATATTATGATATTCTCCATCTTTACAAACTGTGTCTTTAATATTTTATTCAATATAAGGCTATGGAAAGTCACTGCATAACAGGAATGACCCGTTTCGTGTTCCTAAATAATCCCATGGGAGTGACGGCTCATTGGCAGTCAAAAGACAAAAAAAAGCCTGACTCTCTTTCCAAAATATTTCTAGGCCTGATTTGTTTTTTATAGTCCTGAAATACAGAGCACATTTACTGCATGTAAAAGTTCTTTGTGAGAAGCGACGTTCTCCGTGAAACCAGTTGCTTGTGTCAATGCTTTGCAGGGAACCGGTTGAGGAGTGACTATCACATGGTCTTTTCATTTAAGCGCATGAACCAGCGTCACACAAAAGACTCGCAGGACATACAAGAGCAGATAATTATAGCCTCGAACCATCACTACAATCACTGCATTCACTCTGTAATGTGGCATTAACATGCAATCTTGTTACTAACACACACTTGTGTTAGTCGAGCGGCCAGGCGGAGCCACGAAGACCAGAGCGAGTCTGTGCGGTTATTGTTACAGAGACTAACGGTTTGAGCTCTCTTGATCAAAGCGAAATATAATCACTATTTTTTCTTCATCAACAGCATATATAAAAAAAAAATTAACAAATCAATAAAGAAATATAATAATATTAACAATATCATTATATATTATTTTAAGGAGCCATGCTCTGGATAAGACTTTTTTATTTATTTTTATTTTATTTTTATCTGGTTTATTTAGTTGTTTATATGTATATGCATATGTTACTGTGACTATATGTTCATTTTTATGTATTTATTATGCCTGTTTAATTTTTGCTTTTTTCCTCCATTTAATTATGTAATAATCCGATACTTGTACTGTGCTTGAGATGCTTTTATTAATAATAAAAAAATAAAAAATAAATAAAAATAAAAAATAAAAATATCATTATATTATTTTATTTTTTTATAATAATAATAATAATAATATATATTTAATTGATTTGTTTTTATAATTTAAATAATAATAATTATTACACTGTAACAGAAAGTAGCTGCCTTAAATTAAGTACAATCAATTTGAACGTTTAAGTTATTTCAACTTAAATTAAATTAAACTGACTTAAAAAATTAGTTGAATCTTGCATAACATAAAAAAAGATAAAAATTGCTTAACTTATTTTGATGTTAAAGAAATGTAAAAACATTTGTTGTCATAACTTATTGATCATATCATTTTTGACAGTGTGTTTCTTTGATTTGTTTAATTTTTGTTTAAATAATAATAATAATTATTATTATAAAAGTATTATTATTATTATTATATTTCTTTATTGATTAAATTATTATCATTTAAATAATAATAATTATTAATATTATATTTCTTTATCAATTTGTTTAATATTGATAATTGAAATAATAATACTAATTATTATTATTATATTTCATTCTTAATTTGTTTAATTTTTCATAATAAAATAAATAATAATAATTATAAAACTAAAACCATTAAATAAATATATTATTACTACATAATGTTTTGCAGTAAAATAATTATTTTATTATTATTATTTTCACTGAATTCTGTCCTTTTGAGGCACATGAATGCTTTCGTGCCTTAAAGACTGACTCTAGCATTTAAGATAAACTTACTCTCAACTGGTAATAAAAGTATGTTGGTGACACTTTATTTTGATGGTCCCATTTAGACATTGTATCAAATGTAAGTAACTTTTTTACAACTACATGTCAACTATAACTCTCATTAGAGTATTACTAGACTGTCTAAATCCTTTATTCTGATGCTCCTCAACAGACATTATAATCACTAGAAGTACATGTCAAGTTATTCTACTAACTCTTAACCCTATCAGTCTACTAATAGTCTACTAATACTCTAATGAGAGTTATGCAGATGCAAAGTTACTAATAGTCAACAGACTGTCTAAAAGGGTTCATCAAAATAAAGTGTAACCAGTATGTTCAGTGAATATGCATGTCTGTAATTTTCTATTTAATGTAATATAATCTGGACGTACTTTAATAAATTAAAATCTCCATAATTACAATGAATTAGATCCGCCCTCAGCGCTTCAAGCACACGCCCTTTTTCCGAAACCACACCCTCCAAAGACCTGTCAGCCAACCACAGATCAGCTAAGCCAAACTCATAAAATTATTAGTTGGCAGAAGGACAAAAAAAATCTGATTGCCTAAAACTCTTTTTAGCTTTGAAGAGTCGATGCTGTCACAGAAACAGCTGAGATATTCATGTGTTAATTATTAAGCCTATTGTTTAAGATATCATGTTCAAAATGTCCCTTATGAATAAAAGATATCACATATTTCTGTAAAACTACTCATAAGGCACATTTCATGCATGCAATTTGAAAAATAAATAAATCACCTTTGACACACTTTTGCCTTCAAGATATGCAGAAACTGGTATGACTATTGACTGACAGGGTTAGGGTTAATGTTAGGGTATCTTAAAAATTCAAATCACTTACTTTACCCTCAAGTTGTTCCAAACCTGTATGAGTCTTTCTTCTTTTGAACACAAAATAAGATATTTTGATATTGGTAACCAGACAGTTGATGATAGCCACTGACTTTTATTGTAGGAAAATATATATATATATATATACTATGGACGTCTGGTTACGAACATTCTTCAAAATATCTTCTTTTGTGTTCAAAAAGAAGAAAGAAACTCATACAGGTTTGGAACAACACGAGTGTGAGTAAATGATGTCATTTTCCTTTTTGTGTGAGCTGTCCCTTTAAATCGTCGCCTGCACTTCTCTGTCTGACAGAAGGTGGCGGTAGTTCAAGGGCCACTTTTACCTCAGAGCACTTTATCTTCTAATAAAACTCCAAACTGTTCAAATAAAATCCCGTAAATGTGCAGCATGCATTAAAATAAATATGCAACTAAATAGCATATTGCTATAAATGTAAATAGGCCTGGTAAATGGCACAACTTGTTGTAATAATGACTGACAGGATTCCTTAATTGATCTGACTTAGTTAAAGGGAAAATCCTGCAATAACTCCTGTATATTAAATAAGAGTTTGTTTATAAAACAAAAGCATGACACATATCAACGCATAGCTATATCCCATTGCACAAAATCATGTAGTCCTTATAGTAATGTTAAATGACACTTACGAGTCGCTTCTCGTCCAGAACAGCAGCTGTGCGCGCGAGTAGTTGTTTTGCTGACATATGCATATTTCACACACTACAGTACAGTACACTCTGTTACTGTACCGTGTTAAAGAGTGTCCCTGCCAAGCCTAAGATCCTTCAGACCGCACTTTAGTGTCGCATTTGAAGGCGTTGTGCTCGTACAGTCATGTGTGTTATCTGGCTCTGTACCTGCTTCTGCTCCGCGCGCGCTCCTGCGGCTCCAAACGCGACGTCACGATACTGAGCTGACACACACACACACACACACACACACACGAAGCGCGCGAGGATGCAATCTGATGTGCTCGTCTAAACAGAGAGAGAGAGAGAGAGAGAGAGAGAGAGAGAGAGAGAGAGAGAGAGAGAGAGAGAGAGAGAGAGAGAGAGAGAGAGATTACAATAAAACAAGCGGTAGAAAATCCAAGAAAGAGATGAAGGAAATGCAAGAAAAGCTGAAAGAAAATGCAAGAAAGATTAGGAAAAGGCAGAAAAGATCTTTAAAAGAAAGATGAAGAAAATGTAAGTAGAGAATGAAAAAATTGCAAGGCAGAGAAGAGAGGTTAAAATGTGAAAAATGAAAGTTGAAGAAATGCAAGATTAATACAAATTAAATAATGTACATGCAAATGAAAGATGAAGAAAATGTAAGAAAAGAAAGATGAATAAATTGCAAGACCGAAAAAGCATGGGGTTGAAGAAGAAAAGATGAAGAAAACGCAAGAAAAGAAAGAGGAAGTAAATGCAAGAGATAAAAAAAAAGTGAACAGAAAAAAAAATGAACATGCAGCTAAAAGAATGACAGGAAGATTAAGAAAATGTAAGAAAAGAAAGATGAATAAATTGCAAGACCAAAAATGCAAGGGATGAAACTGCAAGAAAAGATGAAGAGAATGCAAAAAAAATTTAAGAAAAAAAATAAGACACTGTGAGACAAAGGTTTGAAAACAAGAAATATAAGAACATTTTAATAAAAAAAAATGGGAAAATTGCAGAGAAAGAAAGAAAGAAAGAAAGAATGAAAGAAAGAAAGAATGAAAGAAAAGGAAGAATGAAAGAAAAGGAAGAAAGAAAGGGAATATTTTCTTCCACAGATGCCTTTTTGATGGTCACACACTTAGAGATCAGAATAATATCTGTTTGAATGTTGTAGCTTCTGATGGAAGAGTTTCTGAATGGCGTGTTCCTCCACACCGCTGCATCAAACCTTTACTGAAGACAAATATCCTCCAGAAACATCACTAAAGTACCTCATTCTTCCATCAATGTCTCGGCGCCTTCACAACAGCAGAATGACACATATGCATTTAACAATATAAATATAATAAAGTGTCAGTCAAGTCAGTGTCGGATTGCTGTAATTGCTCCCTGCAAGTAAACACAACTACTTTATAGTGGCTGAAATAAGACTTCTCACACACTGACATCCTCACAGCATCAAAAACATAAAAGAATAACACAATCAGAGGATACAAACTTTAAAAGTCAGTTATACTTTAATACAGAAAAGAGAGGAGAGTTGAATTCAAATGATACAGCAGATTTCTCCTCAGAAGAAATGAAAAGCCCAGTGTTTTCTGTCTTGGCAACAGCTCTTGATTAATAATTTGTTGTTGTGGGATCCAGAAAACTGTTCAATGTCATAGCATATTATTATTTAAACATACTATAATTGCAGCCCATAATTAACGATACAGTCTGTACTAATGCTTGGCAAGGGACTGAAGACGTTTCAGTAATACGTCTATCGGCTAATAATTACATAAATCAAATCTATAATAATTTAAACAAAGTTAGGCCTCAAAATAGATCAGAGCATTTTCTTTCACATCTGCCTATTTACAAATTCATATGTCAAGAAACAACACAAAAATACATTTTTAATAATTGATAACATTATTAGGATCTCTGTTTTTTTTTGTTTTTTTTTGAGAGGGGAAAGTGTAACAGATATTAAGAAAAAAACTGAAATGTCCATCTGAAGAATAAATTAAATCTATAGTTCGTCTCCACGCTATTTGAACAATCATAATTCATTTTTTATTACAAGAATAATTCGCTCAAAAAATGAAAAAACAAAAAAAATTCCTTTTTGTCCTTTTAGGAGCTTGAAAGATATGATATGGTCACTATTAAGCATTTATTTTTATTTATTTATATATTTATTTTATATTATATTTAAGGCATGTTGTGGCTAATAAAAAAACTGCTGTGAGAAGAAAAACAAGAAAAAAATTTAATAAAATGATACAGCACACTGTGAAGGTGAAAGACTGCGCTCTACACAGTTCTGTCCAGATCCAGATAAAAAGTACAGAAAGTCTGATTTGTGAAACACCTAAAAAAAATCATGATATTCTAATTACTGCAAAAAAAAAAGAAAAGAAAAAAAATCTGAAGATTTTCTCATGACCTGCAGAATGTTTGAGGATTCTGTCAATGAAGGATTAATGCTTCATTCTTCCGCTGAATGAAAGACCTCCGATATTCCCTTCAATGAAGGAGACGGCGCTAAAGATGCTTCAGACCCCTGCGGACAAAAGAAGATCACAAACAAACTTTACATTTAACAAATAACTTTTGTAAATGATTCGGCAGTTATTGATGGTGTGGTAAATAAAGGACCTTTAAAGGGTAACTCTCGCCAAAATTGAACCTAGGCTCTTTTTGTTAATCTACCCGAGGCGAACTTTCGTGTAAAAGCATAATTAGAATGAAAACGCCTCTTTTAAGATTGACCGTATTTTCGTTTTCGGTCAAAATGCCTTTTGAATGGGAGTGCTTGGGGCACGACTATGATAGCATCAAAATATGCTATTTTTAAAACACTAAGAAGGCTCGACACATGAACTCCAGCATTGAGAACATTGGTTGTGTACACAGAGTTTACTAAAAAGAAAGGTTTTGTACGACTCACTTTATTAGTTAGTGTTTCCAGTGGCTTGAATTTTGTCAGTCAAAAGTAGTCGATCTCCGAATGCAACACTAACTAATAAAGTGAGTCGTACAAAACCTTTCTTTTTAGTAAACTCTGTGTACACAAACAATGTTCTCAGCGCTGGAGTTCATGTGTAGAGCGTCTGGTGAGACTTCCAGCACAGTTTCATGTTGTGTCGAGCCTTCTTAGTGTTTTAAAAATAGCGAGTTTTGATGCTATCATAGAAGTGTCCCATTCACTCCCATTCACAAGGCATTTTGACCGAAAAACGAAAATATGGTCAATCTTAATGGTGCGTTCACACCGGACGCGAATAGCGCGTCAGGCGCGAGTGATTTCAATGTTAAGTCAATGCAAAGATGCGTTACGCGCATAAAAAATTCCTGCGGCGCGAATGAGGCGTAGAGCGCGGCGCGGTAGACGCGAATACGCCTCATTCGCACGTAAAGTTCGCGCGAATGGCGCGAATTGAGCGTCTGGCGCGTTAAGCGCGTTACGCGCGAATGTTTCATGTAGTGCTTTTTGTGCATTCTCGCGTTTGACGCGAATTCGCGTCTGCCGCCCGAGTTGAAAAATCTGAACTTCTGCGTCAATTCGCGCCGTGTTAACCAATCAGGAGCCTGCTTGCTGCTGTCACGTGGTGAAGTGACAGTTTATAATGTTATTTTATGTTTGGCCTCGATAAATTATTTTGTAATATGACTAAAATGCTTGGTGTGCAAAGCAAATCTTTCACATAAAAACTCGATTTCAATATATGAGAGATACTCATTTTGTATTGAAAGCTATTTATTCCATATCTATTCTAGATTATATGAAACATTATTATTCTAATGTAAAGACAACAAACACAATTTAGTGTATTAAAACTAAAAAAAAAAAAAATCACAGGACAGGTTTCACTTTTGGAGGCTGGCTCCAATTATTATCAAAACAAAAATAAATGACAGATTAGGTGGGTGCGGGCGAGGGTGAACCTCGCGCCGGGCTGTAGAGCGCGGGCTCGACAGGCATAGACCACTCGAGGCCGAGGCCTATACGGCCTACGCTGTCCTCGTCAGCGTCCTCACCGTTAGGTCCACCAAACCTAGCTCCTGGAGCAAATTGTGAAACTCCTGAAACCCTCCGGAGGGTCTGGTGGACCCGAGTACAGCGACGATGTCCCCTACGCAGCTGTTTCTGCTCTCCAGAGCATATACGAGCGGTGACTCTCTCGATTAATGCTAATGCTAATGCTCGATAAACATCTAAAAAAGATGGCCGCCAAAACTTTCACCTCTGACGCGCGTAAATTTCGCTTCAAACTTTTGTTTTTACGCGCGTTAGACACGCGAATTAACACAAAGTGGTCAAGCGTCAAACTAGAGGCGGTAGACGCGAATTTGACGCGCTATTCGCGTCCGGTGTGAACGCACAGTAAAAGTGGCGTTTCCATTCTAATTAAGCTTTTACACGAAAGTTTGACTCGGGTAGATTAACAAAAAGAGCCTAGGTTCAATTTTGGCGAGAGTTACCCTTTAAAGTAGGGGTGTCACAATATATCGCAATAATTTTTTTTTAACAATTTGTATCGTGGATGGCGACAATATCTATAGTGGATAGTTCTCCCAAAATAAAAATTACTGTGTGAGAAAAATTACTGTGTGTTTTCAGAGTTTTAGTGTCAGTACGACATTAAACTACTAAATATAATGTTGAACATAATGTTTAATAATGCAATGGGGGAATATTTGTGTGTCCTGATAATGCCAAATGTCTGATTTTGCTGAAAAACAAGCCTACATTATTTTAAATATATCTAGTCATGTGACAGAGTGCAAGCAAATTCGTCTAAATTAATCATTCTGTTTTCAGCTTCAGAATCGTGTCTCTATTGTCCTGTTCATTGGGTTTCCAGCACCAAGTCCAAGCCTAGTCATTTACACCCACAATGTAATATACAATTTAGCATTTTAATCAACAGCACTTTTTTTGATAACCTTTCATCTTGGAGTATCATAATAATATGGTATCGTGAGTTCAGTATCGTGACATGAGGGTATCGTGACACCCCTACTTTAAAGTGAAGGTTACTGTTTTATCAGGGTTTCTAAGTGGTTCAGCGATGGTTAGATCTAGAGTTAGATTCACTCACTGGTGACGCTTGAGTATTTCCAATCTTACATGTTCCCATGCCAGCATCCCGGGAGGAGCTCGGCTCTGCTGTGTGTGATGGGGCCTCTCTGGATCTCTCTGTGCCGCCTCCTCTATTGTCTGTCACCTGTGGTCCACAGGGGGGGAAGAAAACACACAATACACACTGAGCATGATGCGCACTAGGCAGGCACAGGGTCCGAGAAAAGAGACACTGCTGGTTCTGCGTCACGCGCATAAATCACATGAAGAAGACACAGACCGTTCCACTGTACTCCCGCTGACAGACACTCACACATACATTACAAAGACTACATTCACTCACACATAGACACATGCATGTGCATAAAAATAATGCATTTACATATGCACTAGTTTGAAAATGAAGGAGGGCAATATGGCAAAAAAAAAAATTCATTATATATTATTATCATTAAAAATAACAACGGCCGAAACATTTTTTGTCACATCCAGCAAACATCTCCTCACTATCCGCTAGCTGCCTGTCCCCTGAACACACTGTAAAAAACGCGGTCTCTGTAGACAGCCCAGGTTCAAAATTTATATAATGAGCGAGTTCATAATGAATCCATTTTCCAAACCGTGTTTTTGTCTTATCCTGAATCACTATGGTACACCTATAATAAGTGATTACATTGGGACTATTTTACCCTGGTTCGGATCGAGTAGCCCAGTACCTGCGTGACTCGCACACAGAGAGAGAAGTAGTTCCGGCTACAATGTTCTTCCCGAAAGACGCATTATTCTGTTAATAAACGCATGTTTGTTATCGCTCGCTATAGCGCCAAAAGCCTAACAAATAAAGCCTCACATTGATAAAGCCTCACAAACAACATGCAAGTATTGAGGCCCCAGTCAGAAGTCATTTAGTAATAGCCTATATTCATTCTTTTTTTACAAGTGTGAATACTGATATTTTTGTTATTGCATTTAAAATAGGGCAAATTTATAGGCTACTCCTAGGCTTACATTTTTAAATGACAAAGGGCCTACTAATGTTTTTGTTATTGTATTTTCAATATTATAGGCTATTATTTGTGCATAAACATATCTGTTTATAGTAAACATTACGTTTGTTTGAAAACAACATATTTTGTCATCCTTGCTGCAAGCTTACAAGAGCGATAATATCAATAAATGTGAAGGGGGGCCCTAAAATATTTTCTTGGGAAAAAGGGGGTCTCAGACAAAAAAAGGTTGGGAACCACTGTCCTAGACAACGACAACGACTAGCGTTAGAATTATATTCTCTTGAATTTTGATATGGCCGACACACGACCAAAGAGACGACGTTCCGATGAACAAATAGCAAAGAAGAGGGAAAAGGAGAAGGAACGCGCGAAGTCCCGAATTTACATCGGAAAAGTCAGTTTCAGGAAGCACGGAAGGGAGGGGGAGGGGACAGGATGAGGAGGAGGGAGGGTCGAGCTAGCCTCCGTTTTGTTTGACAATACTTCGAACGTCAACAAGAAGTGACGTCACCCAACATCGCTTAGAGCACCTTTAACTAAATATGATTTTAAAATAAATGTTTTCCCCCTTTTGTAAATTACACTACTGTTCCAAAGTTCTGGGTCACAGATTTGTTTTTGTTGTGTTTTTGAAATAAGTCTCTTCTGCTCACCAAGGCTCCATTTATTTAATCAAAAATACAGTAAAAACAGTAATATTAATTTGTGCAATAACAAATTTTCTATTTGAATATATTTTAAAATATAATTTATTCCTGTGATGCAAAGCTGAATTTTCAGCATCATTACTCCAGTCTTCAGAGTCACATGATCCTTCAGGAATCATTCTAATATGATGATTTGCTGCTCAAGAGACATTTCTGATTATTATAAATGTTGAAAACAGTTGTGCTGCATAATATTTTAATACATTTTAATACAATTTTTAATTTTATAAACCATGATCTTTTTTCCCCCAGAATTTTGTGATGAACAGAAAGCTCAAAAGAACAGCAAATATTTGAAACAATTTAAAGTGCCTTTGCTAAATACAAGTATTAGATTATTTACATCTAAATAACCAAAATCATATCTTCCACAGGAAGAATTATATTTTGATCATTTTCATTTATATGCAACCAACATAACAACACGTTGTCATAAACAACATTATTTACACACACCATCAGTCAAAAGTTTAGACACGCTTGACTGAATCTTAATCTTAAAAATTATTTAAACTCATCAGCAAACAAAAGCTTTGACTCAAGACTGAGGGCCAAACACACATTGTATACGCTGACAGCACACACCGGGCCCTGCATCACTAAACACGCTCACAGTTGACCCCAGCGACACAACGACAAAAGACGAGTAGACAGGTCAATCCGGGACATAGATTAATGAGCCATGTGCGTCAATACATTGAGTGCGCACACAGCCATCACAATGAGTGTCATCCAACTCCCAGTATTAATTTACCAGCACCAATTTAAACTGGGTGTATTCCACAATAGATTATTTACTTAACACAACAACTGTAGTACAATGAGGCTACAACAGGTGTGCCAAGTACTGATAGCATGGTATTCTCACCATCTCACTGCATGGTTCATACATACATGCTCGTTTTTGAGGGAATCTTATCAAATCTATAAGACACAGACGTGGACATGGCCATATTTTACACCCTAATCAACAAAAAGACATGAGATATTATATTCTATTTTACATTATAAGGTTTTGACATTTTTTTCATGACCCATTTTATATGCAGTACATGGAGCCGTGTTTTTAATTTTGCAATTTGTTACGGTGACAATTTGGGTGGTAATGGCTATCTGATTGGCTATTGCATCAGCATAACAAACAGTAAGTGTTTTTGCATTTAAAAAAAAAAAGTGCAACAGAAATAAACATTTATGTATATTTACTTATTTTAACTCATAATTCTCAGGCAATTCTCATGGTACAAGATGCTGAAAAAACAGCAAAATGAAACGCAGCCGCCAAACATGTCTATCTAACGCGTGTCGAAATAGACCAATTATGAAAAAAATTATACAAATGGAACCTGTTCAGTGATTCTGCACTGTAATACAGTAATGGGAATCTATTGAAAATCACAACCGAGAATAATAGAAATAACAATTCAAAAGAAACACATCCAAATGCATTACAGCAAATCTGGATGAAAAAATATGGCCAATTGTCATGAAAATATATTAAAAAAATAAATTTTTTAAAAATCTCTCTCTCTCTCTCTCTCTCTATATATATATATATACACACACAGTACTCACACACATATATATATATATGTGTGTGTACTGTATATATATTATATATATAAAATATAATAGTATTATTATATTTTAGGGAAAGTAATATTTTTATTATACATTTGAACAAAATAAAGACTATTTTTGAATAATTTGTTTGCATTGCAAAATTCTTACATATACATATATAAATTCTTACAAATTCTTATATATATATATATATATGTAAGAATTTTGCAATGCACACAAATTATAAAAAAATAGTCTTTATTTTGTTAAAATGTATAATAAAAATATTACTTTAAAAATATTACCCAAAATATAATAATACTAATACTAATAATTCAAAAATGATTATCGAAAAGATTCACCCAAAAACCAACAAACCGTTGATGTATGTAGAGGTTGTACTCACAGTGCTCGTCGGCGACTCTGGCGATTCTCTAATGGACCTCTGTGCTGTGAGAGGATGTGTGCGTGGTGACTCCGCCAGGGCATGATGGGACAGAGAATGGGTCCTCTTCACAGCAGAGGACACGGCCTGAGCGAAGCGAGAAGGCGTTGAGGGCGAGTACGGTTTGGGCGCAGCAAAGGTTCTCAACTTCTCCAAACTCAGTGAAGGTGTGGGGTTAGTGGGAAGACTCTTCTGATGGGGCAGAAAGGACAACGGTGGAAACTGTGAAGATTTGGGCCGCGGACCGTCAACCTCTGTGTTCTGAGGTAGAGGTTTATCACTCGCTCTTGCATTTTCCTCATCTTCCCATTGGACTGGTGGTGGTGGAGGAGGGAAGATGTCCGGCGCAACAAACGCATCAAACTGCGGGCCGCTTGTGGCTTCTTTTGGACGGGTTGCAGGACTGCTACAGCAGCTACTGCTGCTACTGCTACTGCCGATGCTCGCTCTGCGTACGACCGCGGAGATCACGTAATCCCCGGGTGATCGTTTGTGCGGCGGCAGGCGGAAAGAGGCTGGTTTGGGTCTTGTTGCAGGTGGAACTTTCTTATCTTTGACTGCGGATTCGGTTCCTTCTTCTACTGGGGACGAAGCGGTTGCTGGAGGTGATGTACAAGGGCTAGTTTGCGCAAAGACGTTCTGATGGCCGTTAACAGCAACCGTGCCATTGGAGGGAGACTTTGCTTCAGATTTGCAGTCCACTTTAGGCTCCAGAGTCAACTCTACGTCAAGGAAACGGAGCTTTTCTAGAGATTTCTGAGGCACGATGGTGTAGGTGGTCATGCCGACTTTGGGCGTGTATTCACGGGTGAGCTCATTTGATGGTTTTGGTTTGGGTTCGGCATCTACAATATACTGGACGCTTCCTGCTTTAGAGGCTGGTGTAGATGTCAAGCCCTTAGATGGTTGGATCGCAGGTGATTGTGGTTCAGGAACCTGCAGCTCTTCTGTGGAAGTGGCCATGTCTCGCTTTATTCCCGTTGAGGATGTAGACGGGGCCATGGAGGGTTCAGTGCATAAGCTCGATGGCTTATTAGAAGGTTGTTGGGGTTCTGCCTGCATGTGGGGCTCGGTGTGAGTGAAGTTGACAGTATTGGGGATGATTTCAGGCATCTGGTTCTCAGAGCGAGATGAACGGCTGGGCTCAGGGGAAGCCGCAACCGTGTCTGAATCAAAGAACTGGGCTTGCAAAGTCTGGACGCCGCATTCAGATGTTTGAAGCGTGTTGATCAAAGATGCAGGCTTCTCTGTGGTGCTCGCAGAAACCTTTTCCAGAACAGGGACACTCTCAGACGGCTGAATTACATCTTCTGTCTTTTCCACCAGGGGCTCTACAAAAAGAGAAAACAAAGTCATGCATCGAAGCCTTTCATTTTGTCACTAGAGTTTTACTGGAACGCATAGCCCAATGCACATCAAACTGCTTTCTTATGACTTTTTATAGGGATTGTGTCATGAGGAATCAAATTTTCCTGAGAATTACTGAGATTAAAGAGTATTACTGTAAATTTCAGACCTCAAAACTTCAGTCCAACCAGAGCATTTATAGAAATTAAGCTGCCAAAACGAGTCATTCTGATATTAAAAGTATGAATAACAATCGCATAAAGTTCACTGAGGCAGTGGTTCCCAAAATTTTCACAGTGTCGTACCCCCAGAAGCATTTAAAATCCTTCTACACCTTTTCCATTAAGGGTCAATAATTGCCTATTTAAATAGATTTTCCAGTGCATTTTTTTTACTCTTATAAAATACCTATATAAAATAAATAATGGTAAAAAAAAAAAAAAAAAAAAAAAAAAATGCAATGATGGTAAAAGCGAAGTGATACTTTTACATTTACATTTATGCATTTGGCAGACGCTTTTATCCAAAGCGACTTACATTGCATTTCAAGGCACACATTTACATTCCTATCAGTTCTTGCTTTCCCTGGGAATCAAACCCATGACCTTGGCGTTGAAAGCGCCAACGCTCTACTGTTTGAGCTACAGGAAAGCCAAAGCCAAAGCCAAACCTTTTAAATATTAAACTAAGACCACCAGTAGGTAGTGGTAAGTCATTGTCTTAATGAGGGGTGGTAGTGGCGCAATGGATAAGACACATGCCTTTGGTGTGAGAGACCCGGGTTCGAATCCACTGTGAGACACCAATGTGTCCCTGAGCAAGACACTTAACCCCTAGTTGCTCCAGAGGCGTGCGACCTCTGACATATATAGCAATTGTAAGTCGCTCTGGATAAAAGCGTCAGCTAAATGAATAAATGTAAATGTAAATGTAAATGTAATGAGTGACCCATCGAGTCATTCATTCATTCAGTAATGAAGCAAGTGGCTGAATTTATGAATGGGTCATTGAATCATTGACTCTCGCGATTCGCGTTTGAAGCCGCAGATTCGTTCACGAAACACCGCTGTGTTGCAGTTTTGCTGTGGCTTTCGTTGGAACTATTATTTTGTTGCAAAATAAAGCAAACAATACAAAATTGTGTTAAAATTGTACATCACTTATAACACTTTTGTTTGTTGTATGAAATCAATGCCACATTTGCAATTATGTGGATATTTGGGAAAAATTGCATTCTTGCTCATATAATTGTATTATTTAAATTTAAATATTATTATTATTGAAGAGAGTTTGAGTCTTAAATTTATGCACAGTCTGTGTCTATATTTCTTCTTCATACAAGTAAGTGCTAATACTTTTACAAAGGTATATTGGTCGAGAACAGCAGTAATATAGCGAGATTTGCTAAGGCAGCATATCAGCTCGAAACTTATCATATGCATGCTGCTTGTGTGGATGCAGTCAGATTTGATATGAAAAGATTAGGTAATTTGATTGGATGTCATGTATTTGATCTTCTACGGCATTTTGCCTGTTAGAAATCATGCTCGGTTTAAATGTTATTTAAGTTTGAGTAGAATTAACATACTCCAGTTTGGGAACCACTGCACTAAGAAAAAACATTGAGTGAAATCTGAGGTGTTGAAGGATCTCACCCATCAGTTGAAGCTTACCTTTCTCTTCTGATTGGATATGAGAGCTTGCGACCTGGTCCGACTTAATCTCTCCATTCACTGCGCCTTCAGCTACTCTGTGAAGGGTAAAAACCATGTAAATGTTTAAAAAACACATTTAATTAAATAAATTACGTACAATTAATTCAAAATTAGAAAAACTAAAAACATTTACATTAAGGCTGTCAAAATTAAAGCGTTAACACGGGATTATTATAATTTTTTGTTCAAAATACTTAAACACAATTAAAGCAGCATCCATTTTTTCCCGTCATCCTTTAGCTGTGCAACAGTATATGATCACACTATCATTAATTCAAGTGCTATTCAAGCATGATAAGACGCAAAAAAAGGACTTAAATCTGTACTGGCGCACGTCTGTGAATCTCCTGTCTGTGTGACAGACACACACATGACTTGTGCGTACAAAAAGCCATTTCAGAGAGCGTGCCGGCCGCATTAAGTTCTCTTTCGCGCTTGAACGGACAAAAACACACAAAAGTAAGCCAAAATGCCTGCTTTTTCAAGTGTCCTCGTAAGCACAGTCTTAAATGAGTTAAATAAAGTCTTAAATGACAGTAAAGAGTTGTGAGGACATCGGATATGTGTCAGATCCACATCGTGTGCAACGTCTTAAAGTGACGGCAGCCTAATAAACCTGTTGCTGTCTGTCATTAATGTAAATCAAAGAACACAAGACAAAGAGAAAATCACTCACTGGCCACTGAACAAGTTTTGTAGCTTTGATAAGGATTAATCTATGTTATAATTCATGAAGTGAAGAATGTGAAGTGTTTGATAACTTTATTCAATTTCTGTATATTTCCCGCCTGTTAGATCAAATATTTAGAATACCCGTTTTTATGTTGTTTCTACAGTAATTTGGAGGTAACTGTGTAATTATTACAATATAAAAATACATTAAAAACTTTAAATGTTAAATTAAAACTTTACGCTAACCCTAATCGCGATTAATTACAGAAAATGCGTGATTAATTCGTAATTTTTTTTATCGATTGACAGCACTAATTGACATACATTTATTAAAACAAACCTAAATCTCCTTTAATATGAGAATCAATAGGTTTCATTTCTAGGTTGCTTTGTTCTTGTTGCTTTCAATGTGTCATTACAGTGTTTGATTACAGATTTTTGAACTGCCACTGAATATAAATGAACACACTGTGCACTGAGCTACTAATGAACATACTCTGCATCTGTGGACAGGTCACATGATGGATCATCTCTGGACGTCCCACTATCCAGAATCTCAGAACTCTGAGAAGGAGACGCTGTCCCAGCTCGGCCCGAGTCCAGAGAGATGTCGGCGGACAGGTTTAGGCTGCTGTCATCATCCAGTTGCTCCTCCTGCACAGCGCTGGTCACATGCATTTCTTCCTGTTCCTTGATCTCCTCCAGAGGAGACTCCAACACTGGTTCTGCAGCGTAAAATCATGAGAAATGCAGAAAGTCAATTGCTTAAATATTAAAAAGTACAGTTGCAGTTACACTGAAGCAGGGGTTTCCACATCAAACTGAAGTGATGCCCATTCTCATGCAGGAGCAGCTGATAGAGAGAAAGAGAGAGAGAGATGTGGCATATGCAGCGTTAATATGGATTCTCTGCTCCTCAGACTCAGCGAGTGGCGTTAATTAAGACGTCTCGCTTCTCTCGCCTGATTCAGCTCTTCAATCGTCCTCTCTGGAGACCAGCGAGATGAAGGAACATCCAGAGAGCCGTCTCTGTGATCTCTCCCAGACACTTAGATTCAAAGCCCTTCTGTAGCTGCTCTTCTATCTCTGCTCCATTCTGAGCTCTTATTTAAGTGTTTCTGGCTCTTTATATATTTATTTTCTTTCTCAGTCATTAGAACTTCTGACTGTAAGCATGACTGTAATCATCCTCTTAAACTTCACGAGGACGACGGCGCACTGAAGCACTCTTTGTTTTTTAATGTAAACGACTGTAATTACCCCGAAAAAATATACATCATTAAACAGATCTAAGACTCAAGCTTCAGTATTTGACCTCCATTTTATTCTGACAGGTAT